>NW_027332422.1:2257835-2352546 GCF_000442705.2 Elaeis guineensis | reverse complement strand
ATGTGATTGTGAACCGACATGCTATCTTTTTAAAAAATTATTTATCCAAGATGAAGCAATGGAAGAAAAGTTAAGCTAAAAAAGAGTGTCTCTGAAGAGCAGCGAGCCGTAGGACCTAAAAAACTTATTCATGATGAGTTAGTATATGTATGTTCCTCCTCCACCTCATAGATATAGTAGGACCTCCCATCCTCTCGAAAGGTACTTGAGTATGCTTAATAGAAGATGTAGAGAAAAATTATTTTTATTGGAGATAAAGAACATAAAGAAGACCCCAAAATTTATAACGAGACGATGTTCGACATTGACTCCAAGAAGAGATGTCAAATGCTTTCCTAATTGGATATCTTTTGAAGATTTTTATATAGAGTAGCTTATAGATTTCACTTCTTATAATAAGAGATCACTAAGTCTGCCAATAATCTTGGAGTTGGAACATTCATTTCAATGATATGATCAAATTATTTGATTAAAAATGAAAAATTATGTATTTCCAAAAGTATCAGTGGGAGTGTTCAATACTGACATAAGTTAAAATATGATTGTATATAGAATTCTCCATGAAAGTTATAAAGCAAGTACCTATATTTTGAGAATATAAAGAACTATAGAGATAGATGTAATTAGATGCTTGTGTTTTCATAGATAAGTATAGAGAGCAGATGCTGAAAGGGTTCAGTATAGAAATCTTGAAAAGAGGTCTGCTATCCTTTTGGACATAAACATATACCATATAATATACTTAAACTGATAATCAATATTGTGAATGTCACGAGTAGATATCAGTTGTATCCAGGCTAGGAGCACTGGATTGCTATGAAAACATCCTTAAGTACTTTAGAAGAACTAAGAATTTGTTCTTAATTTTTAGAGAAGAATTAAAGCTAGAAGTGGGAGGATACACCAATTCAGATTAATATCAGATGTTAAATGGTAGAATGTCTACTGCATGGGTGTATTCCTGTGTAATCATGATTCAGTATCTTGAAAAAGTTTCAAGCAATCGATCAATGAAAGCTGAGTACACTATAAATGTATAGGATGCATTCTGGTTCTAATGTTAGTTGTAAAACTAGATGTCATACCATCAGATGCCATGACACTATACTACAAAGACAATGACACTATAGCCCTTGCTAAGGAGTCTAGGTCTCAACAGATATCCAAGCACATAGAGCAACAGAAGATGCGACTACCTCAAGTAGAAATATATAGAGGTGCAGAGAGCAAACTCTACATGAATGTGGATAACCTACTGGTAAGTCACTTAGCTAGCCAAAGACTAAAGCCTTTCTTGAGAAGATGGGGCTTGATATATGGTAGTTGGCTTTAGTGCAAGTGAAAGATTATTGGATGTATATCTTAGAAGCTAATCTTAGCTGACGTATATCATATTATTAGGACATAATTTTGTACTTAAAAGGCATTTATATTACCATTCATATTTTATGTGTTTATAAATTATTCAAGGGATTAACAAGATGATGACACATATTCTCAAAGAGTTGAGAATTTGAGACATGTGTCAATGATGGTTAATTCTTAAATTGCTCCTGATCATAGAATCATCATGAGGATAGAGATTGATCCAGATAGATCAGTGCACAATCACTTCTTTCAGATAGATGAGTCTCGAGTCTGCGATATAGTGACACTAGAGTAAGAGTGCAGATGGTTATTAGAGAATAACTAGCACTGAGCGTAACCAACACGAGAAGTCACATGGATGTCTACTCACTCATTAGTGACTTTTTCGATGTTGCAGTAGTATGACTGGTCTTTTGACCTGCGGTGCTACAGCTGCTCACAGTGAGGCTCCTAGAATTTGACTACACATAAATATTGACTCAATAAGTCCTTACAATAGATGTTGGTGATAGTTGGTCCATTATAGGAGTAGGATATGTATCTAGATGGAATCTATCGATCCTAGTAGAAGGAAGTAGTCTTTGAAATTTAAGAAACTGAGTCCTTAAGTCTATGGCCATAGCAGTGTGATTAATGAAAAGAGTTTTCATAAAAATCATACATGGACTCAAGCTAATTAAATCTATCATATGATCGATGATGAGATTTGATGATTTATCCATGACCTGCCATCTGGTCGGAACTCACGATAGAAGGACTGTATCATACGTTAACTGCACCTAAAAATTCATCATCTTTTATTCTGTTGAGTTGCCACTACATACTACTAGGTTTTATTGATGGATTGTGAGATCCACAAGTAGCATCTCGATGATCGATGATCTTTGATGGGTAGAGTTGGAATGGTTCTAACCCATTGAAAGGAGTTTTGATGATATTATGATAGAAATCACAATATATCTCACTACCAGACAGAATAGAACTTATGGAGTCACACATAAAAAGATTTTTGACTAATCAGATGGTTGAATTATGATTATGAATTGCGATAGGATTTAATTATCAGTTTGATTGATGATTAATCCAATGCAAAAGTTACAATAAAGTAACTCGCTAAAGAGTTAGTGAGTTATAGGAGGATTAATTAGTAATTGAATTGCTAATTGGCTTAGTTTAATTGAGCAATGGGGTTTGCATCAAGTCTAATTAAATTAGATTTAATTTGACTTGACATAGGTTTGATTTGATCAAGCCTAATTGGGTTATGAGATAACCAAATTACAAGAGAGAATAATTTTTTGTTTGATTAAGATTTGGGTTTGACTTAATTCTTAATTACACTAGGATCTAATTAAAGAGAGTTTAGATTTTTATTTAAACTAGAAGTTCTCCTTTTCATTTGTATACTAAATCCTAATTAGATTAGGATTAAATTGAGTTTGACTCAAGCACCAAGAAAGAGTCCAAAAGGACTAAGACTCCTCTAATTAGGTGACTTCTAATTTCTAATTGGATTAAATTTTAATCTAAATAGTTTGAATTTCTAATCAGATTAGAATTTCAATCTATTTGGATCTAATCAATTTTTAATATGATTAGAATTGGTTAGAATTTTATTTGGTCTAAATCAGCCACCTAAAGAGGAGTCCCATGTGGATTGGACTCCACTTCCTCCATGCGTCATAAACCAGCCCCATGCCCACTTGATTTTGGACACCATATATTCTCAACGCCCTCTCTTCTTTTGCATGAGGTTTTTAGCATGAAAGGAGTTCATGCTATCTCCTCTTTTCGTGTGATATCTGGATGCAAAAGGAAAATAGGGTGGGCGGCAATAATTTCTAGAGTCCAAGAGAGTTTGGACTCTTATCTCCTATCTAAACTCTATCTCTTCTCCTATTTAAACGTGGGATCCATATGGGATGTGGAATAACCTGATGTGATCAAGTTTTGAGATGCCAAAAGAAAGAGAGTGTGTGTGAGAAAAATCCTAGGGAGAGGTGGGGCATGAAGGTCCAAAAGGCATGGGGTAAGGTTGCTCTTATCTCTTCTTTCTTACCAACAACTAAAGATTGGTTGTTAGGGCCTCTTCTCTCTCTCTTTTGTCCAAGTTTAGATATGAAATTTTCTCTCCTCTTTATCCAAGAGTTGGATAAATATTTCTACATCTCTAGCATAGAGATTTGGTGTATGAATTTTAGAAAGAAAAGAAAAGAAAGCGTTCTTCTCATGATCTCTAGCGTAGAGATCATCATCCTCCAATTTTCTTCTTCTTCTCTAAAAGTATCTTGAGAGAAAAGAAGAGTTTTCAATCATCAAGATATGATCTCTGCAAGGGAGCTAGCATCCCGATGAGATCAAAAAACTTCTGATCAGATCAAAATCTCGTGTGGATACCCATAGAGGTCGTACACGTGCAGTTTTAAGGGACCTTCGAAAGACATCCACGATCATCAGTTCGTGGTGTAAACCGACTCGTGTCAAGGTATGAAGATTAGATCTTTTCTATTTTTTTTTTCTATTTGATTTCTATATCTGAATCCTATTTCACATATATCGATCTTATTTTATAGTTTTAAGACTTGATCTTATGCATGTTTAGATTAAATTAGATTTAATCTGAATTTTAAATTCCGCTACGTACTCATTTTGAAAAATTTTTACATGCATGAAATCATGAAATTCCAACGCTATTTGTGTATACTATTTGTTAGGTTTATTTATTTTTCATTTTTAATCTAAGATTCTACTTTATAAAGCTTCAATTTGGTGCCCAAAATACATGTGCAGTAGTCTAATACATGTGCAGATCACATGCTATGCACTATATTTGTTCTAAGATATTGCAGATCACATGTTTGTTTAGAGCATGTTACATGTAGTGTAGCCGCTAACCTTCACTGACTAACCAAGTAGAGCAGACTTTGGATGTCTGGAATACATGTGCAGTAGCCTAATACATGTGCAAAACATATTTGTTCAGACTTTTAAGGTAATTGCCATATCTAATTTCTATGCATGGTTAGACATCTGAAATTAAACCATGAGTCAAAATAGAGCAGCTACTGACCTTCACTTACTAACCAAGTTAAGTCCACATCACTGATATCTGTGCATAGTTGACCCAACTTCTCTGACTCATTGGTTGTCACATGAAAGCATAGAGAGGAAATGGAGTTTTAGAGAGGATCCAATATAACAAATCAATCCATCAATGCAACTTGAATTAGATTATATTTCAAAAATAATCATCTGTTCTCCTTTCATAAATAAAAAGTTACAACCACTTGTGTATAGTGGCTGATATGAGAAAAGATAAGAGTGAGCCACCCTGCTGCCCATATTTTGTAGTCTAAAACCCTTTTTAGAACTATCTCTAAACGACCCGAAAAGTCAGTTTGTATTTTATATGAATATATAAGCCAATAGACAGTTGCTGTGTGCAAAAAGCAGATTACATAAGGAATTCTGAAATTGGGTTTATGTAAATGAAGAAAATAGAGGTAGTTTCATGTATGCAATTTTAAAATTTGACAACAAAATCAGATTACATTAAATAATTTAATCTAAATTATATATAAGAGATCTGATCTAAACTATCATATCAGGATTTATAACATGATTTAAGATACAATTAAAATTTAAAAATAATAAAAATTTACATCGATCACATCAATGTCCTATATCAGATCTGATCGTTAGATCTGATCTAATCTAATGAGTTCAGAATGCATTACCTTTGCATGGATTGATGAACACCATTGATGATCATGTGGTTCAAAGGTCTTGCTTGATACCATGCAGCCGTATAGGATGTCCGGCCTCTATGGATCGTCCATATGAAGCTCTCATCACGATCAGCCTTCTCGGGAGTGCTAGCTTGCACAAAGACTATCTGATGGCGGATCTGATCTGATCTCTTTCTTCGAACAACTCGGACCCTTCCGATGTTGAAGATGGATCGAAGGAGGATGTAGGCAATGGAAGAAAGGTAGAGAAACACCTTTCTCTACTTTGGATTCCTATCTCCCAATAACCCCAACGCTAGGGGCTAGAACTCTCACCTAAGAGGAGACAATTCTCCTCTAATCTCATATGCCAACAAGTTGGCAACCCACCCCAGATCCCCATGCCCTAATAGAGGTTCAGCCCCTCTTTTTCTCAAGTTTCTCATAGTGGAAAAACATTAGCTATTGGTACACAAAACTAAGGAATTTTTATGCTTGCCGATCAGATGTAGATTGGATGAGATAAGGGCTAGTTTAACTTTAAACTCAAAACTCTTTTGAACTCAAACTATACCACTCTTATCCCCATCCAATCCTAGATCAAAGAAGGGCCAAACAAAAGGTTTTAAGCATAGAAAAAGATTAGGACCAATTTCTTTTTGTCACATAAAGAGGAGTCCTTCACAAGGTGGCCGATTAGGGTGGATTAGGATAAGGATTAGGATTTCAAATTCAAACTTTTTGAATTTGAATTAAAATCAACCAAACCCTATCCAAAATTGGTGACAAAGAGAGAGTTTTGCTGATATTTTTTGGACACACAAACTGGCTTGGTACGATGAGAATTGGTGTAGAGAAAAAAGTGTAGGCGCAAGGGAGTTTTTGAATTCAAACTTGAATTCGAAATTCAAGTTGATTTCAAATTCAATTTAAGTTTGATCTAATCAAACTCTATCTGATTAGAAGTGATTGAACCCAATCTAACTTAATTCTAACTTAATTAGAAATTAATTGGATCCAAATCCTGATCAAATCAGGATTTATTCTTTCTTAGCGATTAGGTCATCCTATAATCTAATCGGATTTGACCTAATTGAATCCAATTCAATTAGACTTGATCCAAACTTTAATGCTCAATCAAATTAAGCTAATCAACAATCTAATTACTAATTAATTCTCTTGAATTTTACTAACTCTTAGTGAATAATTTTATAACTATTGCATAAGGTTAATCATCAATCGTATTGATGATTTTACCCTCAAATGATTTTTAATCGCTGATCAGCCATATGATCGAAGAGAAACTTCTAATGTATGTGACCCCGTAGGTTCGAATCTAAGTCAATAGTATAAGAATAAATTTTTGTACCAATCAAAGTGAATATCTAGCAATGGTACCCAACATTCGGATAGATTGAATGTATGCAAAGCAACATCCAAGAACCTATTGGCATATGGTTACCTGATATCTCATGATGTTGTCACTAGAACATCATAATTATCAAATTAATTTTAATTTTTAAAAAAAATATTAAAAATATATAGAAAGTAGTGAGTCAGATTGAATCCATAGAGAAGACGGTGCTTTGATTTTTATAAAAAAAAAAAGAAAGATTTTGAAAATAAAATTATAAACTGAAGATAGAAATTAAATGGTGCAGAAAAATAAACTTGGTATTAAGATCCATTATTTAGATCTTAGCTTCTACTTGCAATAAAAATTATTGCTCCTAGATTGATTTTGATGATTACAAAGCAGATTGAAGGGATACAAATAATTTTAAATTGAAAAGTCCTTATGCTCTTCAGGGCAAAATCATAATTTCATTAAAATCCTGATTTGATAGTATCATTTGGTAGAACAAATGATTAGTAATCTATTGGTGAAAATTTCATTATTTTGGACTTATATTTTTGAAGTTATGAAGGTTTGAAGTGCATGAGTCGACTCATGAGTCAACTCATGGCACTATGAGCTGATTGGCACGCAAAAATTTCCCTTGGCACGCTAGTTTTCTGGCTTGGCACGACCTGTGGGTCGACTCATGAGTCGACCCACAAGGCATGAGTCGACTCATGAGTCGACTCTGCTATTTGAGCCAAGAAAATCCAGAAACTGAATCTCTGGTCTTTGCAACAGAGGTCGACTCATGAGTCGACCCCTGAAGCATGAGTCGACTCATGAGTCGACCCCTACGACGGAAAATGTCAGCAATGGCTATTTTTTTGCCCGTTTTAATTGCCTTTTATGCTTCCTAAAATTGCTCTAACGGCTCTTTATCTGCCTAAATATTTTCTCTTGTTTCTTATGCTATAAAAATTTCAAATGGTGAAAGAAATAGTCAGAGAGATCAAACTATATACAAAAGGATCCAAAATCTACACGAGAAAGCCTGAGATCAACGAAATACCCAAAAGAAAAGAGAGAGGATCCACAATATACACGAGAGATTGTGAAAGAGAAAAGCAAGAGCATTCAAAGAGAGGATCTTTCAAGCCTATTGTTCAACCTTGATCAAGAGATCTTTCAAAGCCTTCAAGAAGTCCTCAATCAAAGATCATCTTCTTCTCAAGCATTCATTCAAGCGTTCATCCACCTTGAGAAAATCCAAAAAGGGTTTCTTCATTTGAGTAAAGTATTTTTATTGTTATATTCGCTCATTTAAGGAGCTGTTATTGTATTAATTTGTGCTCTAAATTTTCTTACTCTTTGTGAGTATTGTTCTTGTTTTTGGAGGATTTCCAAAACAAGGAAAGGTTGATCCGAACTGAAATCGGAGTATTTTTGGGTTAGCTTGTACCCGGGAAACAAGTAGACTAGCTTGGGATAGCTAGTGTCGGAGTTTCCGACTTTTGTATTCGGGTTGAATACAAGTATAGTGGATTGAAATTCCCAAGTAGGAGCTTGGGGAGTGGATGTAGGTGCAAGGTTGGCACCGAACCACTATAAATCCTTGTGTTTGTGGTGTGCTTTATTGTTTCTCTTTATTTCTTTATTATATCCTTGCATTCCTGCTTTTGGTAATTAATATTGAATTAAAGTCTTTGTTTTGTTCATCATAAGTAATTAATTAAGCCTAAAATTTTTAGAAACCCAATTCACCCCCCCTCTTGGGTTGCATAGCTGGGCAACAAGTGGTATCAGAGCCCGGTGCTCTAGCCCTTCTTTGATCTAACAATCAAAGAGCCAAAGATCTATGGCAACCCATGTCGGTACTTCTCTAGCCGAGGGGCAATCTACAAACCGACCTCCACTTTTCAATGGGTCTAATTACACCTATTGGAAAGCTCGGATGAAGATATTCATACAAGCACTCGACTATGATATGTGGAGTATCATAGTGAACGGTCCTCACACACCCACCAAGATTATAATGGTGAGGAGTCAACCAAACCGAGAAAGAATGGGATGAGGTTGATAAGAAATTGGCACAATTAAATGCCAAAGCTATGAATGTTCTTTATTGTGCACTAGATGCAAATGAATTTAATCGCATTTCTACTTGTGCATCTGCTAAAGAAATATGGGATAGGTTAGAAGTAACCCATGAGGGAACAAATCAAGTAAAAGAGACTAAAATAAACATGCTAGTGCATAAATATGAATTGTTCAAAATAGAGCATGATGAGTCCATAACTGCTATGTTTACTCATTTTACTGATATAATTAATGGTTTGAAGAGTCTTGGCAAATCTTATACTAACAGTGAGCTTGTAAGGAAGATTCTCAGGTCATTGCCAAGAACTTGGGAAGCCAAGGTGACTGCCATCCAAGAAGCAAAGGACTTGAATACTCTACCTCTAGAAGAGCTTCTTGGATCCTTGATGACTCATGAACTCAGCATGAAGCAACATCAAGAGGATGAAGTCAAAAAGAAAAGAACCATTGCCCTCAAATCCACAACTTCGCCTGATTATGAAACGGATGACACTGAAGATGAAGAACAGGATGAAGAGATGGCACTCATCACCCGGAGATTCAAGAAGTTCCTAAGAAAAAGGAAACAGGGGATGAGAAAGAAGTTCACAAAAGGGAACAAAGCAAAGAGAAAGAGAAAGATCAACCCCTTATATGCTACGAGTGCAAGAAGCCGGGACATTTCAGATCCGAATGTCCACAACTGAAGAAAGGTCCCAAAAAGTTCAAAAAGAAAGCAATGATGGCGACTTGGAGTGCGAGTGATGACTCAAGCTCCGACGAGGAAACCTCAACAGAACAAGCCAACCTGTGCCTGATGGCACACGAAAATGAGGTAACTTCTGAATCCACTAGTGAATTTACTTTTGAAGAATTGCATGAAGCATTCTATGATTAATTGATGAATTAAAGAAACTAGGGAAGAAAAATAAAGAACTAAAATTGGAAAATCAGTCCTTAGTGAAACAAGCTGAAAACCTTTCAATTGAAAAATCCACCTTGATTCAAGAAAATCAAAACTTAAAAAATGAAATTAACAAGCTGAAACCTATAGTAGATAAGTTCACCTTAAGTTCAAACAAACTAAATATGATTCTTGATAATCAAAAGCTGTATATGATAAGGCTGGACTTGGTATAACCCCTTAAAAAAAAAAATTTCTGAAGAATATTTATGTAAATTATTCAAGTAACAAGTCTACAAATATTACTTGTTTCAAATGTGGTAGAATAGGACATAAATCATACACATGCCTCAAATCTGCAAACAAACTATAAAGAAAATATGGGTTCCAAAAGGAACCATTTTGACTAACCTAAAAGGACCCAAGAAAGCTTGGGTACCTAAGACAGAAACTTGACCTTTGCTTGCAGGTGTGTCTAGCATCCCAAGGAGGAAACAGGAAATGATATCTTGACAGTGGATGCTCGAGACACATGACTGGTGATGAATCACAATTCATCAGCTTGATGCTAAGGATGGAGGGATGGTCACCTTTGGAGATAATGGCAAAGGAAAGATCATCGGGATAGGTAACATTGGTATCACTCCCTCCAAATACATTGAGAATATTTTATTAGTTAAAGGTTTAAAGCATAACTTACTTAGCATTAGTCAATTCTGTGATAAAGGGTATAAAGTAGTTTTTGAATCATCTGTTTGCATTGTGACTAGTCCTATTAACGATGGCATTAAATTTATAGGACATAGGCATGGCAATGTTTATATGGTAGATTTGAATGACTTAGCCAAATTAGACATGCAATGCCTAGTATCCTTGAATGCTAAAATTAATGAGACTAGTTGGCTGTGGCATCGTAGACTTGCACATATTAGCATGCATTCTCTTTCAAAATTAATTAAAAAGAATTAGTTCTTGGTTTGCCAAAATGAATTTTGAAAAGGATAGAATTTGTATGCATGCCAATTAGGTAAACAAACTAGAGTTTCATTTAAATCCAAAAATACTGTTTCAACTTCTAGACCTTTAGAGCTCTTACATATGGACTTATTTGGACCAACTAGAACCACTAGTCTAGGAGGAAAACGATATGGCTTTGTAATTATAGATGATTACTCTCGTTTTACTTGGGTTTTCTTTTTGGCACACAAAAATGAAACTTTTCATATTTTCACTAAATTTCATCGAAAAGTCACTAATGAAAAAGGGTTTTCAATTCAAAATATTAGAAGTGATCATGGAACTGAATTTGAAAATCAAGATTTGAAAATTTTTGTGATGAAAATGGAATTGGCCATAACTTCTCTGCTCCTAGGACACCCCAACAGAATGGGGTAGTTGAAAGGAAAAACAGAACTTAGAAGAAATGGCCCGTACCATGCTTTGTGAAAGCAACCTTCCAAGATATTTTTGGGCGGAAGCAATTAACACAGCATGTTACATTTTAAATCGTGCTTTAATTAGACAATTTTTAAAGAAAACCCCCTATGAACTTTGGAAAGGAAGAAAACCAAATATTGCATATTTTCATATTTTTGGTTGCCGATGTTTTGTATTAAATAATGGCAAAGAAAAACTTGTAAATTTGATGCAAAATCAGATGAAGCAATCTTTCTAGGTTACTCCTCCACTAGTAAAGCATTTAGAGTTTTCAACAAAAGAACTTTAGTAGTTGAGGAGTCCATACATGTTGTTTTTGATGAATCTAACGATCTTCCTTCAAGGAAGAATGAGGGTGTTGATGATGCAGATCCACTAATAGAAGGTATGAAGGAGATCACTCTGAAAGATTCAGCAACTCCAGAAGACAAGGATCAAGAAGATGAACAAAATGAGAGAGGTGAAGAAACTCAAGAACAACCTCAAGGTACAAATGACCTACCCAAGAATGGAGGTATGTTCACAACCACCCTAAGGAGTTAATTATTGGTGATCCTATGCATGGGGTAAAAACCCGTTCTTCACTTAGAGATGTAGTTAATCATTGTGCTTTTGTATCTCATCTTGAACCTAAAACTTTTGAAGAAGCTGAAAATGATCATAATTGGATTAATGCTATGCAAGAGGAACTTAATCAATTTGAGAGAAATAATGTTTGGACCTTAGTATCAAGACCTAAAGATTATTCAATAATTGGCACAAAATGGGTCTTTAGAAACAAATTAGATGAGCATGGAAATGTAATTAGAAATAAAGCAAGACTGGTTGCTAAGGGATATAATCAAGAAGAAGGAATTGATTTTGATGAAACCTTTGCACCTGTTGCTAGATTAGAAGCTATTAGACTTCTACTTGCATATGCTTGCTTTATGAAATTCAAATTATTTCAAATGGATGTTAAAAGTGTATTTTTAAATGGATATATCGCTGAAGAAGTATATGTAGAACAACCCCTGGATTGAAAATCATGCTTTTCCTAATCATGTCTTTAGATTAAATAAAGCTCTATATGGATTAAAACAAGCACCTAGAGCATGGTATGATAGGCTAAGTAAATTTTTACTAAATAATGGTTTTTCAAGAGGTAATGTAGATACAACCCTCTTTATTAAAAGAAATCAAAATGATATGCTAGTTATACAAATTTATGTTGATGACATAATTTTTGGGTCTACTAATGAATCCCTTTGTCAAGACTTTGCTAAGCTTATGCAGGGGGAGTTCGAGATGAGCATGATGGGAGAACTCACCTTCTTCCTCGACTCCAAATCAAACAATCAAAAGAGGGAATCTCCATCACCCAAAGCAAGTACACCAAGGAACTACTCAAAAGATTTGGAATGGAGAACTGCAAACCAATTGGCACACCAATGAGTCCCTCAAGTAAGCTTGACAAGGATGATGAAGGTAAAAGCGTAGACTTAAAATACTATAGAGGTATAATTGGTTCATTACTATATTTAACTGCAAGTAGGCCTGATATCATGTTTAGTATTTGTTTGTGTGCTAGATATCAATCTAATCCTAAGGAATCTCATTTGAATGCTGTTAAAAGAATCCTTAGATACTTAAATGGTACTCAAACTCTAGGGTTATGGTACTCTAAGGACTCACAAATTGATTTATTAGGATATTCAGATGCTGATTTTGCTGGATGTAAATTAGATAGAAAAAGCACAAGTAGAACTTACCAATTTCTTGGAGTTAACCTAATCTCATGGTTTAGCAAGAAACAAAATTCGGTGGCACTGTCTACGGCTGAGGCCGAATACATTGCAGCCGGAAGTTGTTGTGCTCAAATCTTGTGGATTAAGCAACAACTCGAAGACTTTGGAATCAAACTTAATGAAACACCAATAAGATGTGATAACACAAGTGCCATAAATCTATCTAAAAATCCAATTCAACACTCAAGATCCAAACATATTGAAATAAGACATCATTTTATAAGAGAACATGTTCAAAACAAAAATATTATTCTTGAATATGTTTGCACTGAAAGTCAATTAGCTGATATCTTTACAAAGGCCCTTAGTGAGGATAGATTCTGTGAAATTAGGAGAAATCTAGGAATTCTAGATCCATATGCCTAAATTTTCTCTCAATTTCCAAGAATTGATGTCAAATATTCTTAGAGCTCAATTTCCAACATCTACCCTGGTCCCAAAAGCTCAAGTTTATCATTCTAAAAACTTATCTTTGAGCAAAGCTCCTTCTCCCAAAATTTAAATTTTTCTGGAATTTATTCACATTTTTCTGATTTTCTGAACTTCATGAGTCGACCCCCATGAGTCGACTCAATGGCAAACTTGTAAATCCCACCAACTTCCATCGGGTTCATTGTTTTTATAAGGGACCCTTTTGTGAGACGACTCATCTTCTCATCGTCCTCCTTCCAAAAGCCGACTTCTCAATCTTTTGCTCCAAATCCAAGGATCAAATTCGAAGCAATTCTCCCCTCCTCTCCACCAAAAATCGCTCCTTGGAAAGGGATTTTTTGTGCTTTCTCGCATTGTTTGGCGCGGTTGGAACGTGCCCTAGCACTTCATCGATCTTCACAAATCCATTTTTTTCTCCACCAAAATTCCTCTTTTCTCTTGTGATCCCTCCTCCACTCATTCAAGTCTCCTTGCCTGCTACTATATTGAATATGACTCCAAAGTGAAACTTCCCCAAAGAAGAAAGTCAATCCGTGAGCCTGAAGAAATTGTCCGAAAGAAAAGGCATGCTCAGTCTTCCACTGTTCCCACTTCAGAATCTGCTCAAGATCCCTCTCAATCCTCCCTAAGCCCCAGTAAGAATCCTCTTTCTGATAGAAAAGTTGAAATCGGGAAGAATATAGATTTTCGGTTCTTTGAGAAAGAAGGTTTTACTTTTGCAAGTAAAATTAAAAATCAAGGATGGGAATTCTACTGCTCCCTTAAGGAAGTCACCTATGTTGACCTAGTTAGAGAATTCTACCAGAACCTACATTATGGAAATGGGTCAGTGACTTCAACAGTCAAGGGAATTGATATCTGCTTGGATTCTAGGATATTGGGAGAAATACTTCAGTTGCCTAGTGAAGGTTACTCTTATATGGAACTCCCAGTAAAAGAAGAGGGGATCAGAATTACTTTAGGAGAAACTTATTCAGGAAGTTTAAACAAATTGGAAGCAAAGATTTTGTCCATTGAGATGAGGGTCCTGCATCAGATGGTAACAAAGCTCTTCTTTCCTAGGAGTGGTAGGCATGATCTACTGTCTGGCAGAGATGTATGTATCATGTTTCATGTCATCACTCAGACCCCCCTGAACCTTCCTGCACTTATGATAGAGGCCATGAGAGAAACTTTGAACAGATCCAAGGCACACTTGCCTTATGGTATGGCCCTTACTAGAGTATTTAGGAGGTTTGGAGTTAGCTGTGAGGGGAGGCACCTACCAAGCTATCTCATGTGGACACTTTCAACCAACACAGCCTGCACCGAATGGGATTTACAAAGACTGATGGTGGTTGGATCAAGGGCTCTGAAGAGAGAGCTGAGGAAAGAGCTGAAGACAAAGTAGAAGAAGAAGGTCCATCATCTCCTATTCATGACTTCAGGGCAGCATCACCAGTTATCCAGTTCATTCCTGATACAGAGGCTGGCCCTTCAGAGTTTACTAGGATGCCCACACTAGTGTATCAGCCAGAGAGCAGAGCACCTCATTCAGAGTTTAGATGGCTGACGATCAGATCGAGCATATATCACAGCGTGTGGCTTCTTTGCTCTCTAGTCAGTGGGGTAGTACTTCTTTTGCATCAGGAGCCACCTCTTCTGATCAGACCATTACTCCCCACATCTCCACTGTGTTTCAGATGATATCAGATCAGTCCATCCGGATCCAGCAGCTTGAGGACACAGTCTGGAGACTGACTGGCAGAGTTCTAGACTTGTAGGGGCAAGTCCTTGCTTTGGCCCATCCCAAGCCACAGAAGTCAACTATTGAGGTCACAGATCTCACTGCAGAGGCTGGCAGGCTCAGAGGAGCACTAGAAGGTGGATATGAATTACTGGAGGATCGGAGTGAGCATGCTACCACTCAGTTCACTGCTCTACTTCAATCTGTTTCCAGAGCACTGAACGTACTTGATTCTATCAGACTCACCCTTTTTGTTCAGTCTTTAGCATCTCAGCGTACTCAGCCTCCCAGTTCATCTCGCTCTCCTGCTCATGCCAGAGGCAGACGGGGTAGAGGACGCACTTCTGATCCATCAGCTTCTCATACCATATCTGATGACTCCGATCCATGACTTGTCTTGATCATTATTAGATCCTAGGAGTTAGTGTTTTGTTCTAGGATCTGTATTTTGGGGCCATGTATTGACAATTAGCTGGTTGATTATTATAATATGAACTTTGTATTGAAACAATTATGATTTTAATGGAATCATCTTTTACTTATATTTCTACCTTTTGTAATGATGTTGATCATATTTTGGTTATATATATATTCTCCTTGTTGAAATATTGTCTTCTCTTTGTTGTTGTTTGCTGTTGATAATTGCTATATTAAGGGGGAGCAAACTCTGTGATAAACTCTAAAGGGGAGAAATTAAAGAATGTTTCAGAAAAAGAGAAGTTAACCATGTCTGATGATGTCAAAAAGGGGAGAAATTAAACAAAAAGCAACTCATTAAAAGCAAAACCTAAATTATGAGAAAAAGGGAGAAATTAAACAAAAAGAAACTCATTAAAAGCAAAACCTAAATTATGAGAAAAAGGGGAGAAATTAAACAAAAAGCAACTCCTTAAAAGCAAAACCCTAAATTATGAAAATTTGCATCAAACAGAAATTAAACAAAAAGCAATTCAATTATGAGCAATTAAAGAAAAAAGCAACCCATCAAAAGCAAAACTACAAATTATGAGAAATTAATTGAAGAATTTAAAGAACAATATCAAAAGTACAATGCTAAGTACAATGCAATTATGTAACTTTTAAATTACTTCTTTACATATGCTCTGATTTACTTTAAAAATTTAAATATGCTCTGATATACTTCAAAATTTAACTTACTCTGATACATCTTAAAATTTTTTTAACTTGCTCTGATACATCATAAAATTTATTCTGATACATTATAAAATTTTCTCTGATACATTGTAAAATTATTTTTCTTGCTCCGATACATTGCAAAATTTATTTTTCTCTTGCTCTGATATATCTTAAACTCAAAATGAGCTAATACACTTTCAAAATCAACTCTTAAACATGCTTTGGCACACATAATTATTTTTTGTATCAAAAGCAATTAAAGCACATAATTAATTTTTGCTCTGATGCTAAAACTAAAATCAAATGAAAATAGGCAAATTTTCAAAATACAACTTGCTCTGATAACAAAAATAAGTTTTCTGCTCTAACACCAAAATCACATATTCCAATGAGCATATCTTCAAATCTTTAAGAATATGGACAAACTATTTTTGTATATGATCATTTATATTACATGCCAAAAGAATCTTACTCTTTTCAAGCATATAAATGTATAATGCATTCTTTTGAAATTATTGATTCACATAAATGCTTTTGTTCAAATGTTTTGTCATCATCAAAAAGGGGGAGATTGTTGCTCCTAGATTGATTTTGATGATTACAAAGCAGATTGAAGGGATACAAATAATTTTAAATTGAAAAAGTCCTTATGCTCTTCAGGGCAAAATCATAATTTCACTAAAATCCTAATTTGACAGTATCATTTGGTAGAACAAATGATTAGTAATCTATTGGTGAAAATTTCATTGTGTTTGGACTTATATTTTTGAAGTTATGAAGGTTTGAAGTGCATGAGTCGACTCATGAGTCAACTCATGGCACTATGAGCTGATTGGCACGCAAAAATTCCCCTTGGCACGCTAGTTTTCTGGCTTGGCACGACCTGTGAGTCGACTCATGTATCGACCCACAAGGCATGAGTCGACTCATGAGTCGACCCCTGCGACGGAAATCGTCCGCAACGGCTATTTTTTTGCCCATTTTAATTGCCTTTTATGCTTCCTAAAATTACTCTAACGGCTCTTTATCTGCCTAAATTTTTTCTCTTATTTCTTATTGCTATAAAATATTTCAAATGGTGAAAGAAATTGCAGATCAAAAAGGAGAGATCAAACCTATATACAAAAGGATCCAAAATCTACACGAGAAAGCCTGAGATCAACGAAATACCCAAAAGAAAAGGAGAGAGGATCCACAATATACAAGAGAGATTGTGAAAGAAAAAGCAAGAGCATTCAAAGAGAGGATCTTTCAAGCCTATTGTTCAACCTTGATCAAGAGATCTTTCAAAGCCTTCAAGAAGTCTCAATCAAAGATCATCTCTTCTCAAGCATTCATTCAAGCGTTCATCCACCTTGAGAAAATCCAAAAAAGTTTCTTCATTTGAGTAAAGTATTTTTATTGTTATATTCGCTCATTTAAGGAGCTGTTATTGTATTAATTTATGCTCTAAATTTTCTTACTCTTTGTGAGTAATTGTTCTTGTTTTTGGAGGATTTCCAAAACAAGGAAAGGTTGATCCGAACCTGAAATCGGAGTGTTTTGGATTAGCTTGTACCCGAGAAACAAGTAGACTAGCTTGGGATAGCTAGTGTCGAAGTTTCTGACGTTTTGTATTCGGGTTGAATACAAGTATAGTGGATTGAAATTCCCAAGTAGGAGCTTGGGGAGTGGATGTAGGTGCAAGGTTGGCACCGAACCACTATAAATCCTTGTGTTTGTGGTGTGCTTTATTGTTTCTCTTTATTTCTTTATTATATCCTTGCATTCCTGCTTTTGGTAATTAATATTGAATTAAAGTCTTTGTTTTGTTCATCATAAGTAATTAATTAAGCCTAAAATTTTTAGAAACCCAATTCACCCCCCCTCTTGGGTTGCATAGCTGGGCAACATCGTGCTATCGAGTTTACTCTTGCTAAACCAAGAGATAATTAACTCCAAAAATTGCAAGTTCTACTAGTACTTTTTTTATCTAATCTATATCCAGTAAAATCGGCATCTGAATATCCTATCAAGTCAATTGATGAGTCCTTAGAATACCATAGTCTTAGAGTTTGTGTACCATTTAAATATCTAAGGATACTTTTAACTGCATTCAAGTGAGATTCTTTCGGATTTGATTGAAAGCGAGCACAAAGATAAATACTAAACATAATATCTGGTCTACTAGCAGTTAAATATAATAGAGAATCAATCATGTCTCTATAAAATTTAAGTCTATATTTTACCTCCTCCATCTTTGTCAAGCTTACATGATGGGCTCATGGGTATACCAATTGCTTTGGAGTTCTCCATTCCAAATCTTTTGAGTAGTTCTCTTGTGTACTTGCTTTGGATGATGGAGATTCTTTCTTTTGTTTGTTTGATTTGGAGTCCAAGGAAGAATGTAAGTTCTCCCATCATGCTCATCTCGAACTCTCCCTGCATGAGCTTAGCAAAATCTTGACAAAGAGTTTCATTAGTAGATCCAAAAATAATGTCATCAATATATATTTATATAACTAATATATCATTTTGATTTCTTTTAATGAAAAGGTTGTGTCTATATTTTCTCTTGAAAAATAATTATTAAGCAAAAATTTACTTAGCCTTTCATACCAAGCCCTAGGTGCTTGTTTCAAACCATATAATGCTTTATTTAATTTAAAAATATGATTAGGAAAAGCATGATTTTCAAAACTTGAAGGTTGTTCTACATAAACTTCTTCAGTAATATATCCATTTAGAAAAGCACTTTTGACATTCATTTGGAATAACTTAAAATTTATAAAGCAAGCATATGCAAGTAGAAGTCTAATTGCTTCTAATCTAGCAACAGGTGCAAAGGTCTTATCAAAATCAATTCTTTCTTCTTGATTATAACCTTTTACAACTAATCTCGCTTTATTTCTTATCACATTTTCATATTCATTCAATTTATTCCTATATACCCATTTTGTGTCAATTATTGAATAATTTTTAGATCTTAAAACTAAAGTCCATACATTATTTCATTCAAATTGATTAAGTTCTTCTTGCATTGCATTTATCCAATTATAATTTTTTTCAGCTTCATCTATGGTTTTAGGTTCAAGATAAGAGACAAAAGTAAAATAATTGAATGCATCTTTAAGTGAAGAGCGAGTTCTTACACCATGTGTAGGATCACCAATGATTAGTTCTTTGGGTGATTGTGATCATACCTCCAATCATTGGGTAGATCATTTGTACCTAGAGGTTGTTCTTATTATTTTTCACCTTCCTCATCCTGTTTGTCTTCATGTTCTTCATCATCTTGAATGGTTGAGTCTTTTAGAATGATCTCCTTCATCCCTTCTATAAGAGGATCTGCATCATCAATACCTTCATTCTTTCTTGAAGGAAGATCGTTAGTTTCATCAAAAATAATATGTATTGACTCCTCTACTATTAAAGTTCTTTTGTTGAAAACTCTAAAAGCTTTGCTAGAAGAGGAGTAACTAAGAAAAATTGCTTTATCAGATTTGCATCAAATTTTCCTAGTCTTTTTTTACCATTGTTAAAACAAAACATCGGCAATCAAAAATATGAAAATATGCAATGTTTGGTTTTCTTTCTTTCCAAGCTTATAAGGAATTTTTTTTTAATTGGTTTAATTAAAGTATGATTTAATATGTAACATGCCGTGTTAATTGCTTTCATCCAAAAATATCTTGGAAGGTTGCTTTCACATAATATGGTACGGCCATTTCTTCAAGAGTTCTATTTTTTCTTTCTACTACCCCATTTTGTTGGGGTGTCCTAGGTGCTGAAAAGTTATGGTCAATACTTTTTTCATCATAAATTTTTCAAAATCTTGATTTTCAAATTCAGTTCCATGATCACTTCGAAATTTTGAATTAAAAAATCTTTTTCATTTGTGACTTTTCGATAAAATTTTGAGAAAATATGAAAAGTTTCATCCTTATGTGCCAAAAAGAAACCCATGTAAAATAAGAGAAAGCATCAATAATTACAAAACTATATTGTTTTCCACCTAGACTAGTAGTTCTAGTGGGTCCAAATAAATCCATGTGCAATAGTTCTAATGGCCTAGAAGTTGAAATAATATTTTAAGATTTGAATGAGACTCGTGTTTGTTTACCCATTTGGCATGCATCACAAATTCTATTCTTTTCAAAATTCAATTTGGGTAAGCCGATAACCAATTCTTTTTTAATAAGTTTTGAAAGTGAATGCATGATAATATGTGTAAACCTATGATGCCAAAGCCAACTAGTCTCATTAATCTTGACATTCAAGGCTACTAGGCATTGCATGTTTATTTTGAAAAGATCATTCAAATCTACCATATAAACATTATCATGACTATGCTCAACAAATTTAATGCCTTCATTAATAGGACTAGTTACAATGCAAACTGAAGATTCAAAAATGACTTTGTATCCTTTATCACAAAATTGACTGATACTTAATAAATTATGTTTTAAACTATCTACTAATAAAATATTTTCAATATACTTGGAGAGAGTGATACCAATGTTACCTATATCGATGATCTTTTCTTTGCTATTATCTCCAAAGGTGACCATCCTTCTATTTTTAGCATCAAGTGTGATGAATTGGGATTCATCACCAGTCATGTGTCTTGAGCACCCGCTATCAAGATACCATCTTTGATTTGCTCCTTGGGATGCAAGACACACCTACACACAAGAGTCAAGTTTTGACTTTAGGTACCCAAGTTTTCTTGGATCTTTTTTGGTTAGTCATAATAGTTCCTTTTAGAACCCAAATTTTCTTTATATTGAAATTTTTAGATTTGTTAGAAAAATATGAATATGATTTGTGTCCTACTCTACCACATTTAAAGCAAGCTATGTTTGAAAACTTGTTGTATGATAAGTTTACAAAGATATTTTTCAAAAATTTCTATTTCTTTAAAGGGTTATATCCAAGACTGGCTTTATCATAAATGGCCTTTTGATTGTCAAGTATCATGTGAAGTTTATTTGAACTTAAAGTAAATTTTTAACCATTGGTTTAACTTGGCAATCTCATTTTTAAGTTCAATTTTTTTGAGACAGGATTGATTTTTCATTTGAAATACTCTCATTTTTTTAGTAAAGATTGATTCTTTAATTTTAATTCTTTATTATTTACCCCTAGCTTCTTTAGTTCATCAATTAGATCATAAAAAGTTTCATGAAGTTCTTCAAAGATAAAGTCAATAGGGGTTTCAGTATTTACCTCATTTTCATGTGCCATAAGGCATAAGTTGGCTTGTTCATTTGAGTCTTCTTCTTCGGAGCTTACTCATCACTTCTGCTCCATGTAGCCATCATGGCCTTCTTCTTGTACTTCTTGGATCCTTCTTCAGTTGTGGACATTCAGACTTAAAGTGTCTCGATTTTTACATTCATAACAAATAAGAGGTTGCTCCTTATCCTACTCTTTGCTATGTTTCCCTTTTGTAGGTGGTCTCTTCCTCATTTCTTGTCTTCTTTTCTTCAAGAACTTCTTAAACATTCTAGTAATGAGAGCCATTTCTTTATCCTGCTCTTCATTTTCTGTATCATCAGATTCTTCATCAGGTTGAGCAGTGGATTTGAGGGCGATTATCCTCTTTTTTTGACATCTTTTCTTGGTGTTGTTTCATGCTTAGCTTAGTGTCATCGGTGATCCTAAAAGCTCCTCCAATGGTAGGATTTCAGATCTTTGGCTTCTTGGATTGCGATCACTTTGGCATCCCAAGTCCTTGGTAAAGACCTAAGAATCTTTCTCACGAGATCACTATTAGAATAAGACTTACCAAGACTTTTTAGATCATTAATAATATCAGTAAAATGAGTAAACATTTTAGTTATTGATTCATCATGCTTATTTTAAAAAGTTCATATTTGTGCACCAGCATGTTAATTTTTGATTTTTTCACTTGATTAGTTTTTTCATGAGTTACTTCTAATCTATTCCATATTTTTTTAGCTGACATGCATGTTGAAATATGATTGAATTCATTAGCATCTAGAGCACAATACAAAATATTCATGGCTTTAACATTTAGTTGAGCCATTTTCTTATCAACCTCATCCCATTCTTTTTGGTTTGGTTGATTTCACACCATCAATTATTCTAGTGGGTGTATGTGGTCCATTTACTATGATACTCCACATATCATAGTCAAGTGTTTGAATAAAGATTTTTATCTGAGCTTTTCAATAGGTATAATTTGTCCCATTGAAAAGTGAAGGTCAGTTTATGGACTACCCCTCAGCTAGTGAAGTACCAACTTGAGTTGTCATAGATCTTTAGCTCTTTGATGTTTAAATCAAAGTAGGGCTAGAGCACCAAGCTCTGATACCACTTGTTGCCTAGCTATGCAATCCAAGAGGGGGGTGAATTGGATTTAAAAAAAAATAATAAAATTAACTTACAACTATGAGGATTGTTTAACAATGAGCAGAATAAATATGGAGAGTGAAATTTATGCAAGATGTAGAAGTTGGATGCAAGAATGCAAAAGGATAAAAAAATTTAAAAGGAGAGCAAGTAAGCATAATACAAACAAAAAGATTTGTAGTGGTTCGGTGCTAACCTTGCACCTACATCCACTCTCCAAGCTCCTACTTGGGAATTCAAATCCACTAAACCATATTCAATCCAAATACAATGTTGGAACCTCTGACTCTAGCTATTTCAAGCTAGAACACTTATTTTTTGGGTACAAACCAATCCAATACAATCCGATTCAAGATTCGGATCAATCTTTCCATATTTTAGAACCCTTCTAAAATAAAATATCAACTCAAAATAGAGTATAGCAGTTAATTATACAGAAATACAGATGTAGCTCCTTTAATGAGCAAATAAAGCTTTAAATACACTTTACATAATAAGAATGAAGTTCTTTTGATTTTCTCAAGGTGGTTGAAGACTTGAATGAGCTCTTGAGAGGTTGGTGAACTTGAAATAAAAGCTTCTTGAACTTAAGAGGGTTCTTGCTTAGGGTTGAAATGAATGCTTGAAGAACCTTTTCAAAACCTATTTTGATTTCCTCCTTTAAGTGCCTTTTATAACTTCAAATGATGGTGAAGAGTAATCTGGACTGAAATAGAGCCATTAGAGCATATTAAATGAGCATTAAATACAGCCAAAATGAGCTAAAAACTAGCCATTATGGAGTTTTTCCATCGCAGGGGTCGACTTATAGGGTCGACTCATGCTCATGAGTCGACTCATGGGGTCGACTTCTATGGCACAGAATAGAAAATGACTGGTCTGTAATTTTGGCCTACGCAGCAGCAGAGGTCGACTCATAGGGTCAACTCATACACAGGGGTCGACTCATGGGGTCGACTCACAGAGTGTACCAGCCAAAAAATTCAGCGTGCCGTTCAGCCCCTTTTGCCATGAGTCGACTCATGGGGTCGACTCAAATTTATAAACATGATTTTTTTTAAAATATACATTCAAAAATATTAAAATTTCCTTCAATAGATTATAAATCTTCTGCTCTTGCTCTTGAGGCTTTCGAATCAGAACTTGATAAAATTGCTATTTTTCCCCTGAAATACAATAAATCTTTTTTCAAGCCAAAATTATTAGTAATCCCCTCAAATGCTTTGTAATCATCAAAATCAATTCAAGGAGCAACAACCACTAATAAAAAAAATACTTATTCAAAGATAGCACATTTTTATCAAAATACAATAAAAAAAATTAGCGGCATATAATATGAAATACCATAAGAAATTTATTATTAAAAATCATTCTTATTGTAGTGACTACATCTAATGGGTAAGGCACATTATAAAAGAACTTACTACAGACTTGATCTCCTACTCATCTGAGAGCTTGTGAGATCCTTTCCATCGGGTACACTCAGATTAAGGATTAAAAAATCAAGACATTGCTCGATGATAGTGATAAGCGTGTATTTTGATTCTCTTGTAGTTGTAGGTCATTATAGGCTTTAGATCATTGACTCATTTGGGCTTGAACAATAACGACTAAAGGTATGTTAATTTTTATATTTAGATTAAAATTTTCTACATTCAGTGGTATCAGAGCCACCTTTGTGCTATTTTGTTTAGTTCATGATCTTGACATGATGTTAACATGATATGAAAAATTTTTATATACCATATTTTATATTTATTTTGGTGTATTATTGATGAATAGAATGAAGAAGAAAAGGACCTTCATTCTTCCTTCGACAGTTGAGGGGCTATAGATCTGATTGGCCATCCTAATTGGTTGTTTTTGATCAGAGTCATTACGATCTGGATCCATTCTTGGATTTCATAAAGGATTTATGATTTTATTTATTTATCTAAAGTACCTATGATTTATTTTTGGGTATGAATTATTATTTAAATAAATAAATAAATATTAGAGGGGAAGAATAGCCCCATTGCCATCCTTCCTCCTTATGAAGATGGCTGGACATCCAGCCTATATCCGGTAGCTGGCGGCATCCCTTCCCCAACCATCTTGTGGAATGAAAAAAAGAGAGAAGAAAGAAGGACCCACCAAATTTTAGTGGTCCTCCCTCTACATTGCTAGCAAAGGATGCCCGAAGACTTAAGAGATGGCGTCAGTCCTTTGATTTGGGATTTTTTGATGGCTGCCAATCGGTTCTCTTTTAGGGATGAAATAGATGAAGTTCAAACTACTAGATCTCAGTAAACCAGTGGTCGCCCCTCCCTATTGTTGATAAAAATGGTTGGTCGGTCCTCAGAGAGGTCGACGATTGGTTGATTGAGCTCTTTCGATGATCGTCGGAAAAGGTTAGGTGGAGACAAGTGTTGGCTTGTCCCTCCTCCCACCATTCTCCCATTGAGAACAATTTCCTATCACTGGCTCATCGACGGTCAAGACGACTATCTCAAGCCAACCGTCGATGGTTGAGGATGTCTGGTGCCTCACCTGGAAGTGAATTGGGTGTAAGATTATCACTAACCATGGGGTTTCTGATTATGATCGAGAAAAGAGGAGGAGAAGGATAGAAGAAGGTAAGAAACGGGTTCTAGGTTTTGGGTTCTAACCCAAAATCCAAACCCAGGAGGACCCATTTTCTTAAATAGGGATTTTACAATTTAACCCTAATAAAGTATATATTCAATTAAGGTCCTTTTCAATAATTGACTAAAACCAAATTGTGCTGGTTTAATCTAGTTTAAGGGGCTTTTGTAATTTAGTTCTTAATAAGGTAACAAATTCTATAAAGGTTCTTGAAAATTGCATTTTGATCCCTATAGTAGAGTTTATTACACAAAGACCATTGAATTATTATTTAGTTCCTGTAATAAACTTAATGACTCAAAGTTCTCTAATAATTATGATATCATTTCTGTTATATGGTTTTATTGCATAAAAGTATAAATTTACACATTATATGGTTAATTTTTATGCTATTTAATTTATTTATATGCAAACAGATATATTATCATATTGATCATGATGTATTCAATAGCATATAAAGTTTGTGGGTATAATATATTCAAGAGTAGCCACAACATCCATAGTATAGTAAAAATCACATAAAAACTATAAAATTAAGTGTAATAGCATGTGAATAAAATTATAATTAAGTCATAGAAATATTTGACTTGATCCATAGGAAGTGGTTATTTTTATGATTTAATTGGAATAAGATGATAATTTGAATATTAAGGATAGAATTTTTTCTGGACCCATTGGTATAAAAATTTATTATTTTTAATACCTATATTGCTGGTCTTATTAATAAAGTATTAAAAAATTCTATGCATGATGCACCTCTATCCACAGGAAGGTTAGAATTTACTATTAAAATAATATTAATTATTTTATATTACAGTTTAATTAGTCTTATTATAATGATAATTTGAGCATGTATTATTTGCAGTATTAATTTTCATAATTATTAATAGCTGCATAAAAAAATTTTATTTCTTAATGGATTGAATTTTTTGAAATAGAAAGAGAAAAATAAGGCTCACATTAGGGTGTGCTGACCCAAATCTAGTGTTTTGAGTGAATAAATTTTCATCACATATGGTGAAAGTACACCAGAGCAAAAGAGCTTTTAAAAATGTGAGTAATTTAATCAGCTCACTTTGCTCTACAAGAAATCTAATATGGTATGTTAGACTATTATTTTCTTCATGTCATATGGCACATATTTTCTTGGATGTTGTAAAGCATCAATTTGTAAACTCCGAAAAGGCGAAGGCCAGTATTCATGAGCATATTATGGAGATAAGGAATATCATAGTGTAGTAATCTGATATTAAAGATTCGATATCAGATATTTTTTGATTCACTTTATTTTCACTTCTCTTCTATCAGAGTACAATTTCTTTAAGATCTCCTATAAGTATACACAACAAAGATTGGACAGTTAGTGAATTACTAACCAAATGTATGCAAGTAGAGAAGAGATTAAGAGAAGGAGAAGGCAGAGAGTATGAAATTCGCTTCACATCAAGTTAGTGAAAAAGCAGATAAAAAAAAAGATCTACCTAATGCAAAAGGAAAAAAGTATTTGTGGTGGCATTAGATGGAGCCATTACTGAGGTTGTCAAATAGAAAGAGACACTTAAAGAAAAACTACATAAAGTATGAAAAGTTGCTATAAAAGAAAAATACCCTTTACTCTTGTGTGTGTTTTGAATCTAATTTAGAAAATATTCCTAATTCAACTTGGTGCATTAACTCTAGCACATTTATACACATTGTCAACAATTTATAGGACTTCCTATTAAGAAGATCTCTGACTAAAGGTGAATGGTCTATTCTCATTAAAAATCAAGCACATTCACTTATTCAGATAGTTGGATGCTATCAGATAATCTTAGATCTAGGATGATTGAAGGAACCTTGGAAATCTTTCATACTAATGTATACAAATCTTTTCCCTATATCTAATAGGTGAAGAGTATTTTATCACACTAATTGATGACTATTCACAGTATATGTACCTATACTTTTTATTTGATAAGGTTGATGTCTTTGTGATCTTTAAGGAGTTTGAAATAAAGATAGAGAGATAATTAGGAAAAGTAATTAAAGTAATCAGATCCAACAGAAGTGGCAAGTACTATGGTAGATATTGAGATGAAACAAAGCCAGGACCATTAGCGAAATTCCTAAGAGAACATGGCATTGTATTTTAGAACATAATGTGAAACCATGCTAGATAAATATGGTGTAGCTAAAAGAAGGAATATGATGCTTAAAAAAATGGCTTGGGTTATGATAAGTTATTCTACTCTATTTATTTACTTGTGAATGAGGCTATAAAGATAGCTACACATATTTTAAATAAGATTCCTATTAAGGTAGATCAAAAGACTCCTCATGGGTTATGGACTGGTAGAAAATTTATTATGAATATATGCATAATAGAGTTGTCCAGCTGAAGCTAAAGTCTTTAACCTATAAAAAAAATACTTGATCTCAATATGACCAGTGGTTTCTTCATTAGTTATCCAGAGAGGTCAAAAAGATATATATACTATCGTCCATCTTGTACACCATAGATAATAGAAACTAGTAAAGCTAGATTTCTAGAAAATGACATATTTAGTAGGAGTGGAGAACCTTAAGATATTATTTTTAATAAAATACTGAGCCTGTAAAGTAGATTAAAGCTATGATTCCTATTATTGTTCCTCGAGATAACATTCAAAAAGAACCACCACTTCATCAAGTTTTACTCTATGAGGTTCTATTGCCGAAGAAGTAACTGTCCAACCACTACCATAAGCAGATGAAGGGATAGCTCTCTAAAGATCTATTAGAATAAGAAAATCTACTATACTTCTAGATTATATGGTGTATTTGACATATATGATGAAAAAAGATATGACCTAGAGACATTCTTATTAGCCATAAAAAGATGAGAACTTTTTACAATAGTTGGATGCCATAAATGGAAGAGCTGGACTTTACTAATAATAGCCATGTCTAAAAATAAGTCGACCTACCTGAAGGGTGTGACAAAAAGGTTAAAAAAGGATCTATATGACCAAAAGAAATCCCAATGGTAAGGTTGAATGATATGCCTGACTTGTGGCAGAGGGGTTTATATAAAAGGAAGGCATTGACTATTTTCTTTTAGAATTATCGTAGCCTTAGTAGCTCATTTTTTATTTAGACCTACATCGAATGGATGTAAGAAAAGTCTTCCTTAATAGTGGTTTAGAGGAAGAGGTCTATTGAAACAATCCGAAGATTTTTGTGGTTAGGAGATAAGAGTACATGATTTGCAGATTAAAAAAATCCACTTATAGATGTAAACAGGCTTCCACATAATGATATCTCAAATTTAATGAGATAATCATTTTATTTGGGTCTAAAGATAAATATGTTGAAAAATATGTCCTAAAGTCAATCGTGTGACGATTGTGCTAACTATAATTGTATATGAATTGATAAATAATAAAAATTATTTGATATTTTTCATCACAAGGATACATCTTCTAATGAACTTTTATGTTGTGATGAAGTCCTTAGGACTACTTTGATCGATAAGAGAAGAATTATCATATAGTTCTTAAACTAATTCACGATCAAATGAGACACTATTACTAGGACGATAGCGATATCAAGTGTAAGCTGTTGTGTGCCATATGCGTTGATTGTCCTTGTAACCAAATGATATGGAGATACTAGTATGGCATGCAGGTGAGATGTAAGAGCACATTGTCACTAAACGTGACCAACTGCAAAGCACTCTGCTACCAAGGATAGCTCATGAAGGGAATGGGTATAAGTGTCCCTCCGACCTGAGATCACCACGGTGACTTGAAAGCAACTCACTATATTTTGGTGCCAGACTAACTAAGTTTTTAATTCAGTAATGAAAAATTTTTGGGTACAGTCAAGTACTTATCAAGTCGGTGTATGAGTCAAGATGAAATTGATTCTTCCGAATTAGTAGGAGATATGCATCGGTGTATTTCAATTTAGCAAAATCTAGATCTGGATAATCCATGTAATGGATTTGAAAAAGATTAAAATATAATATGGATGACTTATCTAAGATTGATAGTTAAATCTTAGGTCATGCTCGAGCATTAGGGTCAAAGAAATAAATTATACAGTAACCATACGCCAATAGGTTCTTGAATGTTGCTTCGCCATCATTCGATTTATCCAGATGTCGGGTCATCGTTACTAGATAGTTACATTGATTGATTCAGAAAGGTATTTCTATGCTACCAGCCTAGACTCAAACCTCTAAGGTCACACTCAAAAAAAATTCTAACTGATCATGTGGCTGATCAACGATTGAAAATCGTTCAAGGGCTCAATTGTCAATTTGATTGATGAATAAACTTATGCAAAAGATGTAATAAATTAATTCATCAAGTGTTAGTGAATTAATGAGGATTAATTAGTAATTAAATTATTGATTAGCTCAATTTGATTGAGCAAAGAGAATTAAAAAAAATCTAATTGAATTAGATTCAATTAGGTTTGATCCGATTAGGTTATGAGATGACCTAATTGCTAAGAGAGAATTATCTCTGATTTGATCAAGACTTTAGTTCAATCAATTTTTAATTTAATTAAAATTTGATAAAAAATTAATGAACCTAATTAGATTAGATTTTATATATTTTATTTGGGCTAAACTAGATGTGATTTGATTTGGATCCAAATAAGGAAACTTAGAGTCCTTATTGGAATAGGACTCTTCTCCCTGTGCCAACCCAGATTGCACGCCATATATCTCCACACACAAAGTTATTTTGTATGATATTTTTTTACACAAAAGATTTCTTTCCTTTGTTTATCTCACATCCAAATCTATTTAGTTTTGATAAAAGAAATATTCTAAAATTGAATTTCAAAATATTCCTTATCAAGAGAATCTGTTCTCATCTAGATCAACCTCTCTACGCTAATAAATTTTTTTATCCTTATATGTATGACATTTTGAGCAAATTTTTGTAAGAGATTAGTGGAGAATTGATTTATCATAGAAAAATATGAGAAGAGACATTTCATATTTTTTTGATATATTTTGGGATGTGGAATTATGAAGGGAGGCAGAATCCTGTAAGAGTCCAGGATCACTAGGACTCTTCACCCCACCTCTTACATGTCTATAAAAGGGGTTTTTGTAGTTTCTTTTGTGTGTGTAAGATACCAGAAGAGAGCTCTGAGCTCTTCACATGGTGAAAGTTTGGGTATGGTTCATGGCATGAAAAATAGAGAGGAGGGTCCTCTCTCTTAGGGTGTGCGCAAAAATTTGAATTTTAAATTTTTGGTACTAAGGGTTTGGGAAGAGAGAATAAAATAAAAAAAAAAAAATTTTCTTCTTCATCTTTCTTTCACCTCTTTATCTCCTCTAGAAGTCCATCTTCAATCTCTGAAGAGATTTTAGAGATTTGAAGAAAGGATCTAGATTAGTCAAGAAGAAGGTCTTTGCGCGAGCTAGCACTTTCAAGAAGATCGATCAGATCGGAGCTTCAAGTAGATTTTTTATAGAGACCAGACGCATGTGCGGCTGTGAGCAACCAACAAAGATCTTTTTTACCATATCTCTCAGTAGCGAAGATCGTCAACCCATGATCAGGTATGGAGTTCTGAACTCATATTAGAAGTAGATGTGATCTACTGCTCATATGCATGCATGCTGATTTTATCTTCAAATTATTTTAGATTTCATATACAACATAACAAATCATAGATCTTAGAATAGATTGATTTGTGATGCATAGTCATTGATAGCACCAAAAATAATTCTACTCACTACGTAGGTAGGATGAGTCGAGATCGTATCCTCAGGGACCTTGGACTAAGTTGAGATTACAAAATAAAAGAAAGAAGTCTTATTTTTGATTTAGAAAATAAATTATCTTAAAATTGATGTAATTAAAAAAAAAGAGCTCGGGAGTTTTGAATTAATTTTGCACTAGTAGAGTTGTATCTCTTTTTTTATATTTAAATAGATGTGATTAATCTTAGAAAAAATACCTATCTTTGTTCGGCACACCCCATACCCGTAGATCACGGTGCGTCTCCGAAAAGTACTAGGTAAATAACTCTTCTTTCCTCGACACACCCCGTACCCGTAGATCACGATGCATCTCCAAAAAGTAAAAGTTGTTCCTAATATTAATCTAACAGGAAAGCATAAATAAAAGCATATGAAAGAGAGCAAATAAAGAACTCATGATGATTTAAATAAAAAGCATAATCTTTATTACATATAAAGAAATACAAGAAAGTTTAGAATAATAAACCCACTCTATGTCGTTATAAAATTTCTTCTCCACTCCCGAGACTGCTAGCCTAGCTGCTCATGGAGTAGTCCCTTTCTCCTCTATGCAAGGCTCTAGAAGAATTTCTGGGCTCCCTCCCCAATGAGAGTACAAAGCCTTTTTATAGGTGTTAGGAGGAAGGAGTTTTAAATGATTTTTCGATGTGAGACTAAAGAAAATACTAAGGACTAAAAGATGGATGGATAAGATGGAAAGATCACAAGCAGATAAAGAAAATATAAATTCTTCCTCTTGAAGTATTTTCAAATATTATATTTTTTCCTTTAATTTTCAGATCCATCTGTTCGCCACTATGTCCGCCAGAAAAATCTCCCCGCGAACTTGACGCCGCGCGAACCCGCAATGCCATGCGTCCGCCATCCCGCGCGTCCATCATCCCGTGCGTCCATTAACTGTTTACACTCCTTTACAAAAAAAAACTTTTGTTTCTTTAAAATGATGTCTATATCCTTTTTGGGTTCCTTGCATATTATCTTCATTTTCTATAATACCGTATGCATCCTTCTTTTATTTAAATTTTGTTTTAAGTCCAATTTTCTTCAAACTTAAATCTTTTTGATGTACGAATCGGACTCTTTGTATCGACGATTACCTTTTCTGTAAAACATAAAAAGAAGCATCAAATTTTTAATAAATAAAATAAATTAACTATAATTTTTTGCTTTAAATGACTTAAATTAAGTATTTATCACACCTCCCAACTTGAATTTTGCTCGTCTTCGAGTAAAATAGATATATCAGCATTGTGTACTGACTCGATCTTGAATAAAAAATTAGGTTAGGCATCCCAAAAGGTAGATGATACCTGGTAAGACCATTAAAGAGATACTTCATTGGATTATCAATTTGACCCAATTAGTGGCTGAGTATTAACTAAAAAAATTTCAAGAGCTTTTCTTTCACCAACTCTCCACTTTACTCTTTAAATCCTCTAACTTAATATGAGAGAGGTTTATTATCTTCTTGCAATTTAGTCTCCTTATTATTCACTATTTTTTTAACATTGCCCATCTTTTTACACGAACCACAACACTTACTTAGGCAAAGGGGCCCGGTTACTCAGTAGGAAACTATTTTTTTTTTAAAGTAAATTTTAAGGAGAATTTTTTGCATACCTCGATATTTCCACCCAATCTCTCATGAAGCAGATTCTTTTTTGAGATCAGTAAGAAGAGGGTTGTAGAATCACTCCTAAAATTTGGTCTAGTCTAAACCCTACTATTCATTGAGTTTTCTTAATAATTTATTTCTCAGTATCTCTAAAATTATCTTGACCGTTAATCATTCATTGATTAGGATGCCTAATTGACTCTTAATCAAAATAAAATTTGAATACACAAAACTAATTATTTCTGACCATACTTGAGGATTTGATTAATTTCCTTCCCCCCCCCAACTTAATCTACATTATCCTCAATGGAGTAGGAAAGCAAAGAAAATAAAAAGAGAGTGCACCTGGGATAATTTTGCTTCGAAAGTTGAAGATAGCTTCATTGATTAATAGGCTCTTGTTCTAAATTCCTGCAACTGTAGTAAAGTAAAAAAAATATGAAATCATTGGGTTGCCTCCCAACAAGCGCTAAGTTTTACGTCTTCAGCCAGACGTCAAGTTTATTGACAGACTCTTCCATACAGAGTGGTCTTTTGTTCTTAAAAAAAATAAAGATCAATTAAAATAAAATAAAAAAAATTTGAGTTGCCTCCCAAAAAGTGCTAAGTTTAATGTCTTCAGCTAGACGCTAAAAGAGTGTCTATCCTATTCCTGCTCAAATCTTAACATGAGTGTCGATTCCTCTTTCAGAAATAATATGTCCTAATACAATTTCTTTTTGCACCATGAAATGGCTCTTTTCCCAACTTAGGACAAGATTTGTCTCCATGAACCGTTTAAGAACTTTGGAAAGATTAGAGAGACAATCCTCAAAGGTGGTTCCAAACACAGAAAAATCATTCATAAAAACTTCAAGACATTTATCCACCATATCCAAAAAAATGATCAGTATACACCGTTGAAATGTAGCGGGTGCATTGCAGAGCCCGAATGGCATACGCCGAAAAGTAAAGGTGCCATAGGGGCAGGTGAAGGTAGTATTTTTTTGGTCATTCAAAAATACAGGTACTTGATTGTACCCTGAATAACCATTAAGAAAATAGAAGAAACTTTGTCCTGCTAACCGTTCTAAGATTTGATCGATGAAGGGCAATGGAAAATGGTCCTTTCTAGTAATGGCATTTAGTTTTCTATAATCTATACATACTCGCCATCCAGATGATATGCGAGTGGGAAGCAGTTCACCTTCTTCGTTCTCAACCACAGTAATACCTGATTTCTTAGGTACTACTTGAGTGGGACTGATCCATTTACTATCAGATATGGGGTAGATGATTCCAGCATCTAACCACTTTACCACCTCTTTCTTTACTACTTCACATATGTTTGGGTTCAATCTCCTCTGCATATCTCGATGGGGTTTGGCATTTGCCTCAAAATGAATATGGTGCATGCAAATGGAGGGGTCAATTCCTTTTAAATCGGTAATGGACCAATCGATAGCCTCTTTGTGTTCCTTCAGAATACCAACCAATTATGCTTCCTGATTAGGGGTCAAGTTTGATGCAATGATTGTCGGGAGGGTGTCATTGGGTCCTAGAAATACATACTTGAGCGTAGCAGGAAGGAGTTTCAATTCTAACGTAGGTGGTGATTCTAAAGATGGGACTATTGGTGTACTGGCTAATATGGGTAATGACTTATACTTGATTGTCCATGGAGGAGTGGTTTTATCGTGTGGTGTATCCAACAAGGTGTTAACTTCTTTCATATATCCCTCAAAGTCATACACTTCAAAGTGAGCCAAGCAAGTATCTAAGGGGTTTGGTGCTAGAATTATGGGTGTTGCATCTTCTATAATGTCTTCCAATGTATCTACTTCAAAGCAACTATCCATTGATGGTCTTTGGAAAGCACCAAACATATTCAGTCTCAGTTTCTTATTCCCAAACGATATATCCATGACTCCTGTCCTACAATTAATGCATGCATTTGCCGTAGCTAGGAAGGGTTGTCCTAAGATAATGAGAATTTGTCTTGGGTTGCCACTTAGTTCCATGTCAAGAATCAGAAAATCAACTGGAAAGTAAAACTCATCTACCTTGACCAAGACATCCTCAAGCATTCCATGTGGTTCTTTAATTGATTTGTCGGCTAACTGCAGTGTGACTGATGTAGGTTTCAGTTCTCCAAATCCAACAAGTTCATACACCGAACTAGGTAAAAGATTCACACTTTCCCCTAAGTCCAGAAGAGCTTTTTCAATGTGATAATCTCTTATAACACAGGAAATGATGGGGGCTCTTGGCTCCTTAAGCTTTGGAGGAGTGGCATGCTGGAAGACAGAACTAGCCTAATCAGTGAGACGTACTTTCTTTGGGATTTGTGATCTAGATTTATATTTTTGGGTGCACAAATCCTTCAAAAATTTGGCATAAGCAGGGACCTGTTTGATTGCGTCTAGAAGGAGAAGATTGATTTGGACTTGCTTAAACAATCCCAATATCTCATCAAGTATTCCTCCCTTCTTATCTGCAGGAATAGGGGCTTTTAGGGCATCCAAAAATGGGGCTTTAGGCAAGTAAGATGATTCCGGTACAGTTGGTTCATTCTCTATTTTCAGGTCCTCCTTGTTCTTGGGTGATTTGGCTTCGGTTAGAGGTTTAGGGTCGGTCTCATTGGTTTTACTAGTGTGTTCAATGACCTTCCCATTTCTCAGAGTCATGATTGATTTGGCATGTTCAGAAAAAGCTTCTGGGGTATTAGAGCTCTCAATCACAAATTACCCTCTTGGGTTGCTCTCGGGTTGGCTAGGTAATTTCCTCCTTTCCTCCTACTGAATGCAGTCGCTAGTTGACCTATTTGGGTCTCTAGCTTAGCAATGGATTGTGTGTGAGAGTTAAGGGTCTGAGTGTTGACTTCTAATCATTCTAGTACTTTCAGAACTTTTCCTCAAAAGCTGAGCTGTGACCAGTAGTAGACGATTGAGGAGCATTTTAAAATTGATGGTATGGTCCATGCCTATATGTTGGGTCCTGATATTGAGGTCGAGGTGCGACAGGGCCAACCACTGGTTGTGGTCTCCAAGAAAATTTTGGATGGTTTCTCTAGTCGGGGTTATAAGTGTTTGAATAAGGATCATTTTCTGGTCTACGAGCTTGTTGGACTTGAGCTTGCTGAACCTGCTCATGCACAAACTCAGAAAATTGAGGTGCGGCTGGGCATTCACTAACAAAATGGTTTAGACTTGCACACAATGCACAAACTTCTTAGATTAGGTTAGGTGGAATCAGGGATTGTCCAGTATTTAGAAGACGGTCTAATTTTTGGGACAGTTCATCTACCTTACTGTGGATATCCATGACATTTTCAATCTGATAAATTCTACTTCTTTTTTGTTGAAGCATGGGTTGTTCTCTAGAGGTGGCAGACATATGATGTAGGAAATTCTCACTAAGTGTTTCAAAGAGCTGCCAGACTTCATCCTCACTCTTTGTTGGTGTTTCTCCGATAGACCATCATAAAAATACTGACAAAGTTGCCATTTAGGGACAGCATGTTGTGGACATTTACGAATGAGGTCCCTTAACCTTTCCCATATCTCATGAAAAAATTCACCCTCCAATTGGAAAAAACTAGTGATAGCTTTTCTAATTTGATTTATTTTTTCAATTGAAAAGTATTTCTTGAGAAATTCTCTCTGAAGATGATCCCAAGTTGAAATGGTTATAGAGTTTAAGGAGTTTAACCAATGCTTGGCTTTGTCCTTAAGTGAGAAAGGGAACAGTTTCAACCTAAGGGCATCATCGGAGAAGTTTTGGATTTTTATTATGGAACAAATTTCAAGAAATTCATTCAAGTGTTTGTATGGGTCCTCGTTACTAGGTCCATAGAATGATGGCAATATTTAAATAATGCTAGACTTAATCTCATATTGGGTAGCTTCTATTGGAGGTGCTTAAGTGCATGGAGAGTAGGTATACGAGGATGGAGTGAAATATTCTTTCAATGAGCGTGGAGGATTAGCCTCACCAGGTGCAGCCATATTTCTAACTCGGATAGTCCTAAGAGTCTTTTCTAATTCTTCGTCTAATGGTTGTAATTCGGGTTTTAGTGATCGTCGACCTAACATGCAACTAAAAGGTCTATGTAGGACTATCCTAGTCTGTTAAGGATTATTTTTTTTTATTAAGAGGAGAAGAGAAGAGAGAAAAGAGTTCTAAAGAAGAGATCCTAAGAAGTCCTAAAACTAATAGAAGAATTAGTTGTGGTTAGATTTTAATTACAATCAAGTTAGCATGCAGTGGACTCTCTATCCTAAAGTTACCCTAGTTCTAGATAGTTCCTAACTGTAGTTAGCCTTCAAGCCCTCCAAATCAGAGCTTGACCAACCAACTGGCCAGGTAAGTGTAAGGTTGGTGGGAGTCCCCCCGTTGCTTTCCTTAGACACCAATTAAATTGATCAGGTCAGCGAACGGAACCAATTAAAAACCACCTTTCTTCGGGCTCAGTCATCTCGCAAACCATTTGCCTAGACACCAGCCAGCTGACCAAGTCTAACCTGGTTCAACTCTCAGGGTCACTTGTCCTAATGAGCTCGAAATCCTTAGGGGTCAACGTCTAATTAATTTTAGATTAAGGTCTAGGTTATGCAAATGCAAGGGAGTGATTTGTGGGCCAAGAAAGGGTGATCAAATCCCCACCTCATCTTAGTTAATGGGTTGCGCCCTTAAAGTTAATTATGGAGATGCAATGCAAAGAAACAAGGTGTCCAATCAAGTTAAAAAATTTTATATTTGAGGTTACGCTATTTTAGTTAAGTGTTATGAAATGTCAGTGGCTTTTTTTTTTTAATTCAACCATGCCAAGATCCCCGGCAACGATGCCAAAATTTGATGTGTAGTCGTTGATAGCACCAAAAATAACTCTACTCACTACATAGGTAGGATGAGTCGAGATCGTATCCTCAGAGATCTTGGGCTAAGTTGAGATTACAAAATAAAAGAAAGAAGTATTATTTTTTATTTAGAAAATAAATTATCTTAAAATTGATGTAATTAGAAAATAAAGAGCTCAGGAGTTTTGAATTAATTTTGCACTAGTAGAGTTGTATCTCTTTTTTTATATTTAAATAGATGTGATTAACCTTAGAAAAAATATCTATCTTTTCTTGGCACACCCCGTATCCGTAGATCACAGCACATCTTCGAAAAGTACTAGGTAAACAACTCTTCTTTCCTCGGCACGCCCCGTATCCGTAGATCACGGTGCATCTTCAGAAAGTAAAAGTTATTCCTAATATTAATCTAACAGGAAAGCATAAATAAAAGCATATGAAAGAGAGCAAATAAAAAACTCATAATGATTTAAATAAAAAGTATAATCTTTATTGCATATAAAGAAATATAAGAAAGTTTAGAATAATAAATCCACTCTACGTCATTATAAAATTTCTTCTCCACTCCCGAGACTGCTAGCCTAGCTACTCATGGAGTAGTCCTTTTCTCTTCCTCTATGCAAGGCTCTAGAAGAATTTCTAGGCTTCCTCCCCAATGAGAGTACAAAAGCCTTTTTATAGGTGTTAGGAGGGAGGAGTTTTATATGGTTTTCCGATGTGGGACTAAAGAAAATACTAAGGACTACAAGATGGATGGATAAGATGGAAAGATCACAAGCAGATAAAAAAAAATACAAATTCTTCCTCTTGAAGTATTTCTAAATATTATATTTTTTTCATTTAATTTTCAGATCCATCTGTTCGCCACTGTGTCTATCAAGAAAATCTCCCTGCGAACCCAATGCCGCGCGTCCACCATCCCGTGCGTCCATCATCCCGTGCGTCCATTAACTGTTTACACTCCTTTACAAAAAGAAACTTTTATTTCTTTAAAATGACGTCTATATCTTTTTTGGGTTCCTTGCATAGTATCTTCATTTTCTATAATACCGTATGCATCCTTCTTTTATTTAAATTTTATTTTAAGTCTATTTTTTTTCAAACTTGAGTCTTTTTGATCTACGAATTGGACTCTTTGTATCGGCGATCACCTTTCCTGTAAAACATAAAAAGAAGCATCAAATTCTTAATAAATAAAATAAATTAACTATAAGTTTTTTCTTTAAATGACTTAAATTAAGTGTTTATCAATTTGATAATTAAATCATATATATGTTAGATTAATTTGATTAATCTAGTTGTCTTCCACTGTAATTTTTTGAAAAAAATTTGAAATATATGCATGAAATCGCCTACGTATCCCAATAGTGATATCATAGCCTAGGTTCGTTATGACATGATTTATGTGCATATTAAATCTAAATTTTAATTTTACTTTTGATTTGATATGTGATATTTTGATCTAAATTTAATTAATGGTTAATCGCACAAACTGATATAAAGTTGTCCTGCTATAGGATTTACCCCTTACAGTGAAAAAGTTGTCCTAGTTTGTGCTGATCTTTGATAAAATCTGATTTTATATCATGTATTTGATGTTTATGATCTAATTTAGATATGATCTAAGATTGTAATTAGTTCTAATATAATTTATATTAGATCTAAATTTAAGCATATATGATATGTGATTAGATTAGATGATCCGATTAGCAAGTACTTAGATTAGGTTGATCACTAGGCCATCCGATCATAGGAGCAAAAAGGGTTTAAAGGCCCTCTCTTCTCATTCGATGGATTGCTCTTATAATGTGTAAGGGTGCAATATGATTAGATCCCATGAAGAAGAACGTGAAAGGAGAAAACTTATTTTCTTGCAAAATCCTAAATCTTGAAATCCTAGGTGTTATTGTATGTGATGTAAATTGTGAAAAAATTAGTTAGATCTAATCTTGTTTAATTATAATTATTTTGATTTAAAATTATAAAAAATTTAGATTTGATCTAAATGATTTTATGACTTACATGTGAAAATTATTTTCAAAACCTTAACCATGTTGATGCAAAACTTAATTGAGAATTAAGTATAGAATCGATTAGATCTAGAATTGTGATTTAAGATCTAATGACATTCGCATAAAACATGGGGGCATGGGTTAGCTTAGATTAGATCCTCTTAATTGGATTAGACCTAAGGTTAGAATCAAAGAGTTAATAGACTAACTAGAGAAATTGATTAAATCTAACCAAATATTGAATTAGATTACAATCAGGATTTCTCTAGAACCAATACAATAGTTGTAGATGGTCAAGTCTATGTCTTTGATTAGACCAAATGGATCTTGATTATGGCTCAGTGGTTAAACCCAAATTATTAGGTTGGTCAAATCAAAATTAATTAACCAATTGGTGTCTAAGATAAGTTTGGCATTTTGATCGATGATTTTTAATTGGGAGCGACTTACCTGACCATTTTGATGGTGTCTAAGGCAAGCTTAATGATCCTCCCATCGATCTCACTTATCTGGTCAATTTGATAGATTATGTCTTGATTAGATCGCTAAGTGATTCGAGTTCACCCATGTCATTAAGGTTGATCTGTGTGACTGATCTAGGTGTCAGTTCAACCAGCATGACCCTAATTCAATTCAATGACTTGGTGAAGTCAGTAAGAGGATTGTGGTTTATCAGTTGATCTCTTCTCATCTCTTCTTAAAATTAATTATCAAATCTTTTAAATTGTTAGGTCCTTAAAATGAGCTAGTTATAGGGATAACTAGATCATAGCCTCCCATTAAGGTGAATGATAATGGATTCATTATTTTTGATTGACATTACAGGTGCCATCCATCTGGTGTTCTCTCTGAATGATGGAATTATCATTTATCATATGATGACTCTATTGTACTATCTGATGATGGTTAAATTGACCGAACCATCCTCGGACCTGATCATTCATTAGGTAGAAACACTGAGTCAGTTCATGTTAATGGTTTGACCTAACTGAAACTTTCGATGGAGGCCCATCGCCTACTGAAATAAAATTTGGGATAAAATTAATTATTAAAAATTATTTAAAGAAATAATTGATTGAGAACCTACCCATAGATGCGTATGGATTAACCGAGCCATCCTCGAAGTTGTATGCAGTCTATATGGATTCTAGTACTCTCTAAGAAATTAAGATAATTTCTTAGATTGGAGATAGAGGTTACCAATTTGACTAAAATAATGGGAGAATCTTTAGACTAAAGTCCAAGTCTTTAAGCTTAATCAATTCATAAACATAGAGGTCTTATGTTTTCCTTTCGATTATGACTAGATGTACGTTGTTTCATTCATTGTTTGACAGTGACTAATTTATAGGATCCAACTTTGATAATTGGTATTGAAAGTTGCAAATAGTTCTAGAGCACGAATGGATCCTAAATATGATTATGAATCTAGCACCTGAAGTTTTCACATCCAACACATGTGATGCGATCAAAGGTACTTATCAAAAGTAGCCACATGATCAAATCACTATGTAGTATTTTTAAGAGCAGCGAAAAATATGAATTTAGTTATAAATTTGATGATGCTCAGTGAGAGAAAATCTTTAAAATATTGAAGAAGTTCTTTTTGCATCTCTGAAGATATATCTTTAGTGGGGTAATAATTCTTTGAGAGAAAAAAAAAAGAAGGTGCAAAAGAGTCATGCTTGGGCTAATGAGTCCGAACTGATCTAGCAGAGTCTCTTGATCTGAACAGGCTAAGGAAGAGAAATCAGCAAAGGATTACTGAACAAGATACTTTTATGATAATACCTTATAATTTTTCTATTTATGATATTACTATCTGGATATTGGATATCGAAAGTTCCATGTAAATTGTTGCAATGACTTCAAGTTAGTAGAAAGTTTGAAAATAGCAAGAAGTTTCTGAATGTTGGAGTTGGAAGTCATATTTCAATCTTGGTTTTAGAAATCATTGAGCTTATTTTCAATTTCAATAATATCATTTTAGTGATTGTCACTATTGTCTAATAATTTTGTGATATCATTATGAATGATATAAAAATCATATGGACAATTGAGAAATGACATTTATGAATAGTCACAGCCTGTTAGTGTATTGTACACAATCAAACAAACTCCCTAAAATAGATAATGTCATGAAAGCCTACCTTTAGCAATTTAAGCTCGGTCATATAAATAAGAATAGGATCAACAAGAGATAATTCTTGAGGTCAATGATTGAAAATCATTGTCAACCTATCAATCCTATCTATTTAGTAAGATGACCAAGTCACCTTTTGCTGAAAAAGATGAACAAGCCAATGATGTTCTGAATCTGATATATACTGATGTATTGGATCTATGAAGATGTTTGCCATAAATTTAGATTATTTAAAATATTTAAATACTTTCATAATAAGGTATAGAAATAAACTAGGAAGAGCATTGAAACTCTTCGATCAGACCAAAGAGGAGAATGCCCTTTCAATAAGTTTTGACATATCTAGAAGAGAATAAGATTCTCTTCCGTTGGAATCAATTTTGTTAGACATAGTTCGATCCATGATAGTTTACAAGTCTATCAGTCTCTATTTAAAGTTATACTCTTAAGACTACTTGTTATGTTCTAAACTGAATTTTGAATTAATCAGTTGCAAAGACTCCATATGAGATATAACTAGGCATAAACCTATACTTTCTTACCTTGGGATTTGAGAATGTTTAGTTTATATTGAGCATTTGTAGATCAATTAGCTTGGATCTTGATCCTATATATATTATTTTGTAGGGTATGTCAAAAAATCTAGGGATATAACTTTTACCATGCTAAAGAACAAGAGTTGTTCGACAATTCTTTCAGAAAAAAGAGTACCTTGGTGAAAGTACTAATGCCTTTAACGTAGAACTTATGAAGTTCGACAGGTAGAAGAACCAACACAATTTGGTGGACCCATAAAATCAGATTTAATTAGATCAAACCTAAAATCCATTGTAGAGGCACCATTAAAAAGATCCGGTAGAGTACCACGTATGTCAGATAAAAATTTTGATTTCTAGTTTCGAAATATGATCCCGTTGAACTCGATGAGAACAACAAAGATTTGATCACCTACATGGATGCCACGCAAAGGTTCGACTCGATTAATGGCTTGGAGCCATAGGTCTAAAATAGAGTCCATGAAGGTCAATGATGTATGGATACTCGTTGATTCACTCGAAGGATAAAGCCCATTGAGTGTAAGTAGATCTTTAATAGGATCAGAGTAGCACAGATGAGAAGGTGGAGATCTAAAAAGCTCATTTGGTTGCCTAAAGATATTGTCAACATTATGGTATTGACCATAACAAGACATTTTGTCCTATGGTAATGCTAAATATTTTGGGATTGAAATGTGTATTTTGATAAGTGATTAAAATGTATGACTTCGTTGAGAATGAAGAAGAACCCAGCAAATATAAATGGGTTAATAATTCTATAAGCATATTTCTTGTCCTGTATGTGAATGAAATTCTCTTAATTGAAAATGACATTCCTTATATTACAGAAAATAAAGATTTCACTATTATCATAGTTCTCTATAAAGGACTTAGGAAAAGCATCTCTCATCTTAGGGATGCAGATCTATAGAGATAGATCTAAGAGGCTGCTTAAGTTTTTCCAGTCCAATATACATAGGATGTTTATGAGTAGAATTTATTCTATTATGTACACCATATATGAGAATCGGATATGGTATACTCACTAGTATAGTGAGTGGATACTTGCAAGATCTGGGTGAGAATTACTGAAACATCATCCTTAAGTATTTGACAAATACTAAGGATCGGTGATTCGGTTATGGAGAATTTGACTTAAAACTTATGGAGTATCACTCCAATTTTTAGTTAGACATAATAATAGCAAGAATGTGTCAGAATACATTCTTACCCTAAATAATGGAGCAATCTACTGGAAAGGTTTCAAGCTGAAAAATATAGCCAAATTCAAATTGCAAGGCAGAATGCATTACAGCATTCGATGCTTGCAAGAAAACTATGTGATTGTACAGGTTCACTGGCAAACTAAGAGTGGCACCCTCCGATAATGGTCCTACTATAATGTACAGCATTGGAGCCACAGCTCATGCCAAGGAGCGGAAGTCCTATTAGCTTATCAGGCATTTTACATCGCTACCACCTTACTCAAAAAATCTGTTAAGACGATGTTGAACTTTAGAAGATCGACGAAAAGGAGAACTTGACCAACCAATTTACTAAAGCCTTAGTATCTAACAGTTCTGAGATGATAAATCGAAGATGGGTATATGATATTATACTGATTGGCTTTAGTCCAAGTGGGAGTTATTGGAAAATATATCCTAAAGTCAATCATGTGATGATTGTGCTAACATAATTGTATATGAATTGATAAATAATAAAAGTTATTTGATATTTTTCATCACAAAGATACATCTTCTAACAAATTTCTATGTTGTGATGAAATCCTTAGGACTACTTTGATCGATAAAGGAGGATTTATCGCATAGTTTTTAAATTGGTTCGCGACCAAACAATACGCTATTACTAGGACGATAGCGATATCAAGTGTAGATCATTGTGTGCCATATGTGTTGGTTGTCCTTATAACCAAATGGTATGGAGATACTGGTATGGCATGCAGGTGAGATGTAAGAGTACATCATCACTGAACGTGACCAACTGCGGAGTACTCTACTATCAAGGATAGCTCGCGAAAGTTATGGATATAAGTGTCCCTCTGACCTGAGATCACAACGGTGACTTGAAAGCAACTCACTATACTTTGGTGCCGGACTAACTGAGTTTTTAATTTAGTGATGAAAAATTTTTGGATACAGTCAAGTACTTGTCAAGTCGGTGTGTGAGTCAAATTGGGATTGACCCCTTTGAATTAGTAGAAGATATGCATCAATGTATTTCAATTTAGCAAAATCTGGATCTGGATAATCCATGTGATGGATTTAAAAAAAATTAAAATACAATGTAGATGACTTACCTAGGATTGATAGTTAATGTTAGATATGTGCCCTAGATGCCAGATCGACTGACACATTCCTGTACAGATCTAAGGGCAAATTTATAATTTTGACTATAAATGAATAAAAGGGTTATTCTTCTATCACATTGTTTACATTGTATCTGTGATACATCCTTTGAGTTAGTAGGAATGTAAATTCATATTTTCAAGAGTTGAAAATTTAAGGCATGAATTTACATAACTAACTCATAAACAGCTCATGACCATAGCATCATCACGAGGATGGTGATCGATTCGAAAGGTTGGTGTACGATCGCTTCCTTAGGGTAGATGTGTCTTGAGTCTACAGTGTGGAGACACCGGAGTGAGAGTACAGGTATTCATTGAAAATGAGAGTACTGAGCATGACCACTTCGAGCAGTCATAAGGAAGTCTACCTTCTCGTCAATGACTAGCTCGATGTTGCAGTTGTGTGTCTAGTTCTTTGACCTGAGATACATCGACAGTTCACCTTGAGTGTGTTATAGTTTGACTATACCATAACTCGATCTTCTAGTCAATCGAAATCCTGAGGTGTATGTTGGCTGTAGCATATTCATTGTAGGAACTAGGTTGCACCAAGATGAGATCTATCAACCTCGATAGATGAGAGGAGTAGTCCTATGATAATTGAAAGATTGAGTCCTTAAGCCTATGGCCATGGCAGAGTGAAATAATGGAAAAGAGTTTTCCATTAAAGTTTCACATCGGACTCGGATCGATCGATTAACTCATATGACTGATGTTGGGTTTGACGAGTTCACCTTAAACATAATTTAGTCGGGACTCATGATAGAGGAACTCAATCACACAGGTAGCTGCACCGAGAGGTTTGTCTTCAGTTCTGATAGGTTACCACCATATACTGCTAGGTGTCATTGGTAGATTTTGGGAGCAATTAGAATGATATTGATGATCGATCCTTCTAATTGTCTAAATCAGAAGAGTTTTGATCCATCGAAAGGAGTTTCGATGATGTCGATGATGAGATCATGACATATCTCAATACCATACAGAATTGAACCTAACTAGGTCACATAAACAAGGGTTAGGATTTGGATGTCATCAATTAAGCTAGCCCAATTGATTTGGATTAGATTTAATTAGGTTCAAGGAAATCGTGCTAGCACACGATTGAGCCTAACTTTCTCCTCGTATAATCTTTTTTATCTCAACTGAGCCAAATATGATTTGACTCACCTAGAGAATCTTGAGAAGGTTTTTCTCAGTCTAAATAAAGCTTGTCTAGCTCAGAAAAGGCTTGTCTAAATTCATGAGATGAATTTAAGACAAGCACCAGCTAATTCCTGTCACCTGCCAAGTTCATTTTAGGACATCTGTCAAATGTTGACATATGGGTCTTAAATTGAAAAAAGCTTATTAGAGAATTTTTGTAGAGTGTCCACATGCCAAAAACAAAATGAATTGGATGCCATAATCAGATTATGGCATGAGCCCAATTGGATTAAAGTGGGCACCCTAAATGGATGAGAACCAAAGAGTCCTGATAAACATGGACTCTTTGGCGCCACCTTGCTTGAGCTTATCCAATGTTGGTGCCAACTTAGGAGAGAGTATGGGGTTCTTATCTGATATGATCAGATGACATCATTCCATCAATCAAATTTTTTTCATAATTTATTGAAATTTTTTGATTGGTTGAATGATGTGGCACTGCGCAGCATACAGGGTCTATATAAACCCTGCTGTGCCTAAGGTTTAATGAAAGAAGTTGTTTTATGCACAAAACCCAATAGCTGCCACCCCCTCCCCTCTTCTCCACATCTTCCCTACTCTCCTTCCTCCCCTCTTCACATCCAAAGAGTTGGATGTCCATCTGGCAAAGATCCAAGGCGTGGTGACGCCTGGAACATAAGGCTACAGGACTTCTTTGACAGGCTGCTGCTCCAACTTCAGGAAGACTTTTAAGATCTTCCTAATCAGATTTAGATCTAATTTTTAGAGAATAGATTTGAGAGGAGAAGATGTTTTAGGTCCTACCTGAGTGGATATCAGGAGAGGCCAGGTACTTGCATGGCTACATCAGAACCTCAGGCTGTGCAGAGATCATCTACAGGGTAATTAGATTACCCTTGAGGTATTTCTTCTTTCATCATAGTTTTAGATTTAATTTTAGATTTAAAATATCAGATAATAAGATTAGATCTAGAGATTTAAATCTAAAATACATGTAGGATAAAAAATTTTTGAATTTATTCCGCCCCAGATTTGGTAAAATCTGGAAGATCCTACGAGGAAAAGTGGTTTTCCTCCTTCAAGTGGTATCAGAGCCAGGTTGTTGGCTCTATTTCAGATCTAATTTAGATCTGATTTTAATTTTTATTTATCTAATATTAAAGATTTCAGATGTCATATCAGATATGATAGAATCTAAAATCAAAATATTTAAAAAATTAAATCTAAGAAGATCTAAAATGCATAAGATGCATGACTAGACTAGGATTAGTTGAATCCATGAATAGTCTTAAGTCTTATATTTTAATGAGATTAAAATATGAATTAAATATAATTTATTTTTTATTTTTTTTAATATTATAAGTATTATAATTAGACCAAAAAATAGAAAATAAAATTTTAGTTTTTTCATAAAATTGATCTGCTGCATGCCTAGACTAGTTGTAGAATTGTTCTAGTAACTTGTCTAGAATTGATTTAATTTTGAATAGTTTAATTTAAATCTTATTTTTTAGATATTACATGTGATATATCAGATCTGAAAGTATATTAATTAGATTGATTTTTGATATATGAGATGTATGCAAAGCATGTATTAGTTAGATCTTAAATTGTATATGTGATATGTTAATTTAGATCTAACTAGTTTTGTAGTTAAATTTATATTTCTGATTAAGGTGTTCCTCATGACCTTCCGGTCATAAGAACAAAGTAGGGTTTTAAGACCCTCTCTTTCCATTCAATGGGATGTTCATATGATGTGTAGGGGTGTCACGCGTTCATCCTTAATCAGAAATCAAAACTTACTTTTCTGCAAAACCCTAGATCCTGAAACCCTAGAATTTATTTTACATGCTTTATTTATGAACCCAAACTTAATTAATGAATTAAGCTTATGAAATTAAGTTAGGTCTAAAATTGAGAATTTCAGATCTAAGATATTTTCATAAAATTGGGTTCGGGCTTGGGTAGCTCAATTAGGTCTAGCGGTTGATCAAACCGAATCAAAAGTTGGTTAGGTGGGATCATGAAAGCTAATAATTGACCAGCCTAATAGGATTAAGTCAGGGTCAAGGTCGAATCACATTTAGATGTGACCCGATCAAGTTAAGACCTAATTTGGCTTAGAGGTTAGAGCCTGGATTGTAGGCTAACCCAATTAGTTCTGTTTCGACAATTTAGTGTCTAAGGTAAGTTGGACAGATGCGACCGACTGGTTTTTAATTGAGAGCTACTCGACTCGAATAAGTTCTTATCGAGTTAATGGCATATCCCTCCCATCGGTCTCACTTACCTGGTCATATGTGTTGACTCAGTTCTGATTAGAGGTAGCTAACAATTCGAGCTAACCCATGCCACTAGGTTAGTCATAATTGTTATGACTATGTCAAGTCAAGTTTAATGAGACCTAAATCAAATCTCCCTAAGAAAATATTAAGTCTAGATCTTCCACCATTGTGGATGTACGGGCCCTTCTCGGGGTTGATTATTCTCGGCTGGTTACAGTGGCTCAGTTGCACCAGAAAGACGCAACCATGTCCATTAGGCATTGGATGCTCCGAATTAGAGGATGGGTTGGGCTCAATATTTCGGATATGGTGAGGGACCCAATCAGAAATCTAGTTCGTGCAAATGGTGGGTCTGACTTAACTAAGGATTGGAGCAATATCTCGGGCACGGTTAGCTTCATGAATTAGAGACCAAGTTTTGGGTGCACCATGATTAGAGAATCATTAGACAAGAGTTGTCCACTCATCGGTTGACCCATCACCAATAACTGTTAGGTGAGGTGGTGAGCCAGTCGGTGAGACTGCACCACCCACTAAAAATCACTGATCACGGAGATTTTCACATCTCTACCAAGGGAGTATAGAGATCTGAAAAAATAGTGGGAGCCTAATTTGTTTAAAAATAAAACTCCTAAACAAATTGGTTAAGTCTAATTATAAAATCTAACTAGAAACTTTTGACTCTCTACAGGAAACATGTCTGCCTCAAACCCCCTAACCAAAATACTAGACACCCACAAATTGACTGGACCCAATTTTAAAGACTGATTGAGGAACTACAGAATTATTTTGGGTTTCAAAAAATTGACTCATATCTTGGACCAGGGCCCACCTGCCATGCCAGCATATCTGACTGCTGAACAGAGAGCGTCTCTAGAAAAATAGATGGATGATGATAACAAAGCAAGGTACTACATGTTGGGTGCAATGTCTGATGACTTGCAGTGCCAACATGAGAACATTTTGACTACCCACCAAAATTTGGCTCACCTGCAAGAGTTGTTTGGTGAATAGAGTCACGCGGCCAAGTATCAAGTCTGTCAAAGACTTTTTAAGGCCAAGATGCGTGATGGGCAGTCAGTCCAAGATCATTATTTGACAATGATCAAGAATCTTGAGGAGCTTGAGAAGCTCGGTATCATCTTAGACAAGAATTTTCAAATTGATGTGATCCTTCAGTCCTTGTTCGATGCATATGGTTAGTTCATCATGAACTTTCATATGCATAAGATGTAGTGTACCTTGGTCGAGTTAATGAACATGCTAGTTACGGCTGAGCTTTCTATGAAGGGTTCAAAAGGCTCAGTTCTTACTGTAGAGCGGACTTCTTTCAAAAGAAAGTTTTTTGGAAAGAAAAAGAAGTCTGCGAAGAAGCAGAAGGTGGATGGCAAGAAGAAGAAGACAGAACCAAAGAAGAAGGCTGCTGATAAGGAAAAATATTTCCACTGCCAATCAGACGGTCATTGGAAGTGGAACTGTCCTCAGTACCTAGCCACCCTGAAGAACAAGAAGGATGGTCCTTCTGGAGGTATGCTCATTTTAAAATCTAATCTAATGGTTTCTTCTGCATCCAGTTGGGTGCTTGACTTTGGTTCTAGTGCTCATTTGTGCACCTCTATGTAGGATCTTGAGGAGAGCAGGAGGCTGAGGGATGGAGATATGATCTTACGCATCGAAAACAGAGCAAGAGTTGCTACTGTGGCTGTGGAAACCTACCCTCTGTGATTACCGTTAGGATTAGATTTATTTCTTAGAGATTGTTATTATGTGCCTGCAGCAAGCAGGAATTTGATTTCTGTTTCATGTTTAGCACAAGAAAGCTATGTGATTAGCTTTCATAAGGACCATTGTAATATTTTTTATGAAAATAATAAAATTATAGATGGTTTTCTTATTAACGGTCTCTATCAGCTACATATTGATGTATCTGTATTTAATATTGAGCAAAATATGAATGCCATAGGAATTAAAAGGCCTAGAGATAGTCTAAATGATAAGTATCTATGGCACCTAAGGCTAGGTCATATAGCTGAAGACAGGGTTAACAAATTAGAGAAATTCGGGCTATTGAGTTCGTTGACTTTTGAGTCATATCCAGTTTGTGAATCATGCCTTCAAGGCAAAATGATCAAGCTTCCTTTTGTAGGACATGAGGAAAGGGCCACAGACCTACTTGCCCTAGTACATACGGATGTGTGCGGCCCATTTGATGTGCCGGCTAGAGGCAACTACGTCTACTTCATTCTTTACCGATGATATATCTAGGTACGGATATGTGTTTCTAATGAAACATAAGTCTGAAGCTTTTGAAAGGTTCAAAGAATTCAGACATGAGGTAGAAAAACAAACAAGAAAGCCCATTAAGGTTCTTCGATCTGATCGAGGAGGTGAATACCTTAGTCGAGAGTTCCTAGACTATCTTAAGGATAATGGTATAATCTCTCAATGGACTCCACCTGGAATGCCTCAACTCAACGGGATTTTAGAACAGAGAAATCAGACCCTATTAGATATGATCCGTTCTATGATGAGCTTCACGAACCTTCCCGAATTTCTTTGGGGATATTGTCTCATGATAGCAATTTATGTATTGAATAGGGTTCCCTTTAAAATCATTCCTACCACACCATATGAGATATAGCATGGTAAGAAGCCAAGTCTGAATCATCTCAGAATTTAGGATTGTCCGGCTCATGTCAAGAGACAATAGGCGGACAAGTTAGAGTTCAGGTCTTTTAGAGCTCGATTCACAGGATATCCTAAAGAGTCATTAGGATACTATTTTTATATTTCGGAAGACCACAATGTGATTGTGAGTCGAAATACTATTTTTTTTGAAAACCAGTTTATTCAAGATGGTGGCATCGGAAGAATAATTAAGCTCAAGGAGAATGTCTCCCAAGAGCAACGAGCTAAAGAACCTGAGGAACCTAATCAATCAGAACCAATCCTAACACAACCTCTTCTACCTCGTAGATCGACTAGGGTTTTTTATCCTCCTGAAAGGTACTTAGGTACCATACAAGAGGATATAGAGAAAATATTCCTCATGAGAAATGGGGCTCATGGTGATGACCCCAAGATCTATGATGAGGTGATATCAGATATCGACTCCAAAAAATGGTTAGAGGCAATGAGATCAGAAATTGACTCGATGCACTCAAACCAAGTCTGGACCTTGGTAGATCTACCTAAAGGTATTATACCTATTGGGTGTAAATGGATCTTCAAGAGAAAGATAGGTGCAGATAGGAATGTGGAGACATTCAAGGCTAGGCTCGTAGTGAAAGGTTATAGTCAGCACGAAGGCATTGACTATCAGGATACCTTCTCGCCCATAGCCATGCTAAAATCCATCGACACATTGCTTACTATTGTAGCCTATTTTGATTATGAAATATGGCAGATGGACGTGAAAACGGCATTCTTAAATGGATATCTTGAAGAAGATATCTATATGGAACAGCCGCTTGGTTTCACATCCAGTGATGATGATCACAGGATCTTCAAGCTGCAAAGGTCCATTTATGGACTTAAGCAAGCATCTCGGAGTTGGAATACCCATTTCAATGATGTCATCAAAATGTTTGGTTTCATCAAGAATGAAGAGGAACCATGTGTGTTCAAAAAGGTCAGTGGGAGCGCAGTTGTTATCCTTGTATTGTACGTAGATGACATCCTCCTAATTGGAAATGACATTTTCATGTTGACCTCAGTCAAAGTATGGTTGTCTAAGGAGTTCTCTGTGAAAGATCTAGGAGAGGCATCCTTTATATTGGGTATTAAGGTCTATAGAGATAGACCAAATAGGATGCTCGGACTTTCACAGAAGATGTATATAAAGGAGGTGCTAAAAAGGTTTAGCTTGAAAAATTCCAAAAGAGGTTTATTACCTTTTAGACATGGCATTCATCTCTCCAAGAAGATGTGCCCTAGCACACCTGAGGAGATTGAACGCATGAGCAAGATCTCTTATACTTCGGCAATAGGGAGCCTCATGTATGCCATGCTATGTACACGATCTGATATAGCCCATGCTGTGAGTATCACAAGCAGATATCAGTCGAATCCAGGCTAAGAGCACTGAACTTCTATGAAATGTATCCTTAAGTACTTGAGAAGGACTAAGGATATGTTTCTAGTCTTTGGAAATGGAGAACTCCAGATTCAGGGATATACAGACTCAGACTTTATGTCTGATATAGATGATCAAAAGTCAACATCTGAGAGTTTGTTCATTTGCAATGGTGGTGCAGTCAGCTGGAAGAGTTCCAAGCAGATGGTGATTGCTGATTCCACCATGGAGGCAGAGTATATTGCTGCATCGGAAGCTGCAAAGGAGGTATTCTGGTACAAAAAATTTATCGCAGAGCTTGGAGTGATGTCAACGGATGCCATACCTCTTTACTGCGACAATAATGGTGCCATAGCCCTAACTAAGGAGCCAAGATCTCACTAGAAGTCCAAGCACATCGAGCGGCGATTCCATCTGATCCGTGATTACCTCAAAAAAGGTTATGTCGAGATCAAGAGAGTCGACTCCACAGATAATGTGGCAGACCCACTGACAAAGCCATTAGGCCAGCAGAAGATCGAAGCCCACCTTGAGAAGATGGGACTTAGATATGTAGCCAATTGGCATTAGGTCAAGTGGGAGTTTGTTAGATGTGAGCCCTAGATGCCAGATCGGCTGACACATTCCTGTACAGATCTAAGGGCAAATTTATAATTTTGACTATAAATGAATAAAAAGATTATTCTTCTATCACATTGTGTACATTGTGTTTGTGATACATCCTTTGAGTTAGTAGGAATGTAAATTCATATTTTCAAGAGTTGAAAATTTAAGGCATGAATTTTCATAACTAACTCATAAACAGCTCCTGACCATAGGATCATCATGAGGATGGTGATCGATCCGAAAAATTGGTGTACGATCGCTTTCTTAGGGTAGATGTGTCTTGAGTCTACGGTGTGGAGACACCAGAGTAAGAGTACAGGTATTCGTTGAGAATGAGAGTATTGAGCGTGACCACTTCGAGCAGTCATAAGAAAGTCTACCTTCTCGTCAATGACTAGCTCAATGCTGCAGTTGTATGTCTAGTTCTTTGACCTGAGGTACATCGACAGTTTATCTTGAGTGTGTTATAGTTTGACTATACCATAACTCGGTCTCCTAGCCATTCAGAATCCTGAGGTGTATATTGGCTGTAGCATATTCATTGTTGGAACTAAGTCGCACCAAGATGGGATCTATCAACCTCAGTAGATGAGAGGAGTAGTCCTATGATAATTGAAAGATTGAGTCCTTAAACTCATGACCATGGCAGAGTGAAATAATGGAAAAGAGTTTTTCATTAAGGTTTCACATCGGACTCGGATCGATCGATTAACTCATATGACTGATATTGGGATTGACGAGTTCACCTTAACCATAATTCAGTCAGGACTCATGATAGAGGAACACAATCACACAGGTAGCTGCACTGAGAGGTTCATCTTCAGTTCTGATGGATTGCCACCACATACTGCTAGGTGTCACTGGTAGATTTTGAGAGCAATTAGAATGATATTGATGATCAATCCTTCTAATTATCTGAATCAGAAGAGTTCTAGTCCATCGAAAGGAGTTTCGATGATGTCGATGATGAGATCATGACATGTCTCATTACCATACAGAATTGAACCTAACTAGATCATACAAATAAGGGCTAGGGTCTGGATGTCATCAATTGGGCTAACTCAATTGATTTGGATTAGATCCAATTAGGTTCAAGAAAACCATGCTAGCACTCGATTGAGCCTAACTTTCTCCTCGTGTAATCTTTTCTATCTCTAATGAGCCAAACGTGATTTGACTCATCCAGAGAACCTTAAGAAAGTTTCTCTTAGTCTAAATGAAGCTTGTCTAGCTCAGAAAAGGCTTGTCTTATTTCATGAGATGAATTTAAGATAAGCACCTGCTAATTCCTGTCACCTGCCAATTTCATTTTAGGACATCTATCAAATGTTGACATATGGGTCTTAAATTGAAGAGAGCTCATTGGAGGATTTTTATGGAGTGTCCACATGCCAAAACCCAATTGAATTGGGTGCCATAATCAGATTATGGTGTGAGCCCAATTGGATTAAAGTGAGCGCCCCAAATGGATGAGAACCAAAGAGTCCTGATAAACATGGACTCTTTGGCGCCACCTTGCTTGAGCTTATCCAATGTTGGTGCCAACTTAGGAGAGAGGGTGGGGTTTTTATCTGATGTGATCAAATAATATTACTCCATCAATCAGAATTTTTCCAGAATTTATTAAAATTTTCTGATTGGTTGAATGATGTGGCACTGCGTAGCATACAGAGTCTATATAAACCCTGTTGTGCCTAGGGTTTTGTGAAAGAAGTTATTTTATGCACAAAACCTAATAGCTGTCACCCCCTCCCCTCTTCTCTACATCCTCCCTACTCTCCTTCTTCCCCTCTTCACATCCAAAGAGTTGGACATCCATCTGGCAAAGATCCAAGGCGTGGTGATGCCTGGAACAGAAGGCTGCAGGACTTCTTCGACAGGCTGCTGCTCCAACTTCAAGAAGACTTTTGAAGATCTTCCTAATCAGATTTAGATCTGATTTTTGGAGCATAGATTCATGAGGAGAAGATGTTCCAGGTCCTGCCCGAGTGGATACCAGTAGAGGCCAGGCACTTGCATGGCTACATCAGAACCTCAGGCTGTGCAGAGATCATCTACAGGGTAATCAGATTATCCTTGAGGTATTTCTTCTTTCATCATAGTTTTAGATTTAATTTTAGATTTGAAATATCTGATAATAAGATTAGATCTAGATATTTAGATCTGAAATATATGTAGGATAAAAAAAATTTGAATTTATTCTACCTCAGATTTGGTGAAATCTGGAAGATCCTATGAAGAAAAATGGTTTTCCTCCTTCAGTTAAATCTTAGATCATCCTTGAGCATTAGGATCAAAGAGATGAATTATATAATAACCATACACTAATAGGTTCTTGAATGTTGCTTCACCATCATTCGACCTATTCGGACGTTGGGTCATCATTGCTAGATAGTTACATCGATTGATTCAGGAAGGTGTTCCTGTGCTACCGACTTAAGTTCAAACCTATGCGGTCACACTCAAAAGAAGTTTCTAACTGATCATGTGGTTGATCAACGATTGAAAATCATTCAAGGGCTTAATTGTCAATTCGATTGATGATTAACCTTATGCAAAAGTTACAATAAATTAATGCACCAAGTATTAGTAAATTAATAAAAAATTAATTAGTAATTAGATTATTGATTAGCTTAATTTGATTAAGTAAAGAAGATTAAATAAAATTTAATTGAATTAGATTCAATTAGGTTTGACCCGATTAAGTTATGAGATGATCTAATTACTAAGGGAGAATTATCTCTGATTTGATCAGAATTTTGGTTCAATAAATTTTTAATTTGATTAAAATTTGATTAATAATTTATGAACTTAATTAGATTGGATTTTATATATTTTATTTGGGTTAAACCGAATGTGATTTGGTTTGGATCCAAATAAGAAAACTTAGAGTCTTTATTGTAATAGGACTCTTCTCCCTGTGCCAATCTAGATTGCATGCCATATATCTCCACACACAAAATTATTTTGTGTGAAATTTTTTCACACCAAAGAGTCATTTCTCTTCTCTATCTTACATCCAAATCTAATTTTATTTTGATAAAAAGAAGATTCTAAAATTAGATTTCAAAATATTTTTTATCAGGAGAATCCATTCTCATCCAAATCAACCTCTCCACGCTAATAAATTTCTTTCTCCTTATATGTATTACATTTTGAGTATTTTTTTTATTGAAGATCAGATAGAGAATTAGTTTACCATAGAAAAATATGGGAAGGGGTGTTCTATATTTTTTTTGATATATTTTGGGATGTAGAATTATGAAGGGAGGTGAAATCCTGTAAGAGTCCAAGATCACTAGGACTCTTCACCCTACCTCTTTACATGCCTATAAAAGGGGCTTTTATGGTTTATTTTATGTGTATAAGATACCAAAAGAGAGCTCTTCATATGGTGGAAGTTTGGGCATGGTTTATGATATGAAAAATAAAAAGGAGGGTCCTCTCTCTTAGGGTATGCGTAAAAATCTGAATTTTAAGCTTTGGTTCTAAGGGTTTGCGAAGAAAGAATCAAATAGTAAAAAATTATTTTTTTTCTTCATCTTTTTTTTATCTCTTCATCTCCTCCAGTAATCCATCTTCAACCTTTGAAAAGATTTTAAAGATTTAAAGAAAAGATCCAGATCAGCTAAGAAGAAGATCTTCGCACGAGCTAGCACTCTCGATAAGATCGATCAGATCGAAGCTTCGAGTGGATTTTCTATAGAGGTCAGATGTGTGTGCGACTGTGAACAACCAGTAAGGATCCTTTTTACTATATCTCTCAGTAGCGACGATCATCGATCCGTGATCAGGTATGGAGTTCTGAACTCATATTAGAGTAGATGTGATCTACTGCTCATATGCATGCATGCTGATTTTATCTTCAGATTATTTTAGATTTTATATACAACATAACATGTCGTAGATCCTAGAGTAGGTTGATTTGATGATTAAATCATATGTATATTAGATTAATTTAATTAATCTAGTAGTCTTCTATTATAATTTTTCAAAAAAATTTCAAAATACATGCATAAAATCGCCTACGCATCCCAATAAAATACTATTGATTAATGTATATATCTGAAGGTCAGTGGAAGTAAGTTCATAATTTTAATATTAGATGGATAATATTCTACTTTTCAATAGTGATTTTGATCTACTTAAGAAAATCAAACTATTTTTATTCCAGATTTTGACATATAAGATGTAGGTGAAGCCACTTATATTATTGACATTGAGATTCACAGAGATAGATCCTTAGAAAAATTTAGATTATCTTAAAGGAATTACATCTCTAAAGTACTAAATATGGGATGAAAAAATATTTCCCTATGTATGCTCATATATTGTAAAAGATGATAAATTTAATAAAGCTCAATATGCAAAAATTAAGATAAGATAGAGAAAATAAGGTTCATAACTAAGGATGGCAATAAAGCTCAATATGCAAAAATTAAGATAAGATAGAGAAAATAAGGTTCATAACTAAGGATGGCAATTGGGTCGGATCGCATCAAATATGGGTCGGATCAATACAGATCAGGTCAAAAAATCATCAACCCAAATCTGATCTATTTATTAAATAGGTCAAAAATTCAAATCTGAACTCAACCTGTTCATTAAACAAGTAACCAGATCTGATCCACTTAATCTATTTATTAAATAGATCAAATTATGTTAAATGATTTAAATGAGTTTAACAGATTAAACAGGTTAAATAGATTGGATTAAATGGGTCAGAAATAGGTTACATAGATTTTAAATAGGTTAAACAAGTCTTAAACAAGTTAAATAGGTTAAACATATTAAATAGGTTAGGTTAAATGGATCATAAATATTTTAAGCAAGTTATAAATAAGTTAAATAGATCTTAAATTGATTAAATAGGTTAAATGGGTTATCTGGCTCAATCTGATCTAAATATTATATAGATTAAATGATTAAATGAATCAGATATCTAAAATTCAAATCTAACCCAAATATTAAATGGGTTAAATGGATCAATTTATTTATGACCCAAACTGTTTAGCCTAAATCCGAACCTGTTTATGGCGAGTTAAACATGGGTCAAGTTGATGGGTTGGATCATATTTTGCTAGCCCTATTCATAATCGATGCATCTGATATTGGGAGTCTATGCACATATTTATATGGATCCAGACATTGCTTATGGTGTATCAATGCTTGGACATTACTAACATGATCCAAGAATGGAGCATAGAAAAGCTATAAAGAAAAGTCATGTGTTACTTGTAGGATATAAAAGTTTATATGCTCACATACAGATGATCTAATCATCATATAGTAATAGACTATTAAAATTCAGACTTTACTAGATGCACCAATAGTAAAAAGTCTATTACTGATATATCTTTTTATTCATAAAAGGTGTTATATCATACATATATGTAAAACATAAAGTCTTGTTCACTATATCCACTATGGAAGCAAATTAGATAGCCTATATAAGACTTCCTCACAAGCTATAAACTTGCAAAATTTTATCATAAGATTTAGAGTTGTTGACTCTGTAAGTAGATCGATAAAGATATATGTGATAATTCTATAATAAAATTTTCTAATAATATAAAAAGTACAGGTACTTGCAAGTATATCAGTATGAAATACTTTATTCTTCATTAAAGAATAAAGGAGAACATAGTGTTTGTAAAATATATTTAAAAAAATTTGATAATTATAGATTCGTTGACTAAAGTGAAGGATCCCTTAGGTTTCTCACATGTATTTTAGTTAATCAAATTAATTAAAATAAAACTTCACATGAATTTAATTAATCATATTAATTAAATAGAGTAGGTAGAGATGAAACTAGATCTAATCTATTCATCATGCACAGCGAAATAAAAGCTAAACTACCCAACATGTGAAAGAGAAAACCAAATATAAATATCCCAATGTACATAAAATAAAAAGGAATTGTATAATAGGAAAACTAACTTTTCTATTATGCCTTTGTGTAGGTTGAAGAACTCTGCAATTGATGATTGTGGATCTGTTCATTTCCTTATAGCCATGCAAGTGTCTAGCCTCCACAAATATCTATACTGAGTCAGAGGGCTGATCTGCAACCAACTAGCTCTCCATGATGCTATCTCCCTTGTGGAACCTTTGCTTGATGGATGATTCTTCTCAACTCCTTGAGAAGAATAGTAGGACAAGAGCTTCTACATGATCTTTTTGCTGAAATCTAATTTTCAGCAAACAAAAAAGAGAAGAGAGATGCTCTAGGTGTGGAGGAGAGGGAGAGAGATGCTGGTAGCCTTAGGGCTAGGGAAAGGGAACTTGGGGCATGGAAACATCTTAAGCCCTTGATGCTTTGGCCACTTATTTATAGGTACAAAACCCTAGGTGGCACCCCAAGCATTCATAGAAATTAATCTCATGAAAAGACCCCTTGATGGCTGGGACTCTTGGAGAGAGAATCCTATGTGCCACCCCATATAAATTAGCCAAAAACTTCATTTTATGGCTTGGGCGGCTAAGGTTTCAAAAACCCTAGTGTTGTTGCCCCTTACTTGCCCCATTTGTTCCATATTATGGCACCTAGGGTTTCATACAAGAAACCTTGTTTTGTGGGCCTTGTTGACTGGTCCAAGACCAAGTCATAATTAATTATTTAGGCTAAACTCAAATATTATACATCTGATGCATCCAAACCCATTTGGCTGCATATGATCTAAGCCCAAATCTAGACCCAGGCTCAATTGAATCAAACCCCTATTTGATTCAATTTGAATTCAGTGAAAATTAATTTGATCCAATCAAATTAAGATATGCAACATTTTTACATTAATTCTCCTCATACTTGCCAACCTTTAGCAATTAAGTCCTTACTATTTGTAACAACTAAAAATTAATCCAATTATCAATCTCATTGATAATTTGAATTTCAACAATCTGATCAGTCTCAAGACTCCTTATGTGTGTGACCCCATAGGTTCTATTTTGTCTGATAGTAAGTCATATTGTAATCTCCATCATAATATCATTGAAACTTCTTTCAATAGATTAGAATACTTCTAATTCTTTCCAAGAAAAAATCATTCGATCCTCTATCTAATTCTCTATGGGCTCTATAATCTACCAGTGACACCTAGCAATATATGATGGCACGCCAGTAGAATAGAATAGAATGAACCTCTAGGTATAATTATTGTGTGATATAGTCCTTCAATCAAGATTTTGACTAAATGGAAGTTATGGATTACTCATCAAACCACATCATCTATCATATGTCAAATTTACTTGACTGAGTTTCTGGTGTGAAGTATGTGGAAACTCTTTTACTATTCACACAGTCCTGATCAAGATCTTCTAAACTCAGTCTCATAAATTACATAAGACCATCTTCTTTATATACCAAAAATAATAGATTCTATCTCGATGTGCATCCTATTTCTACAATGAATCTACTACAGTCAACATGCAGCATAGGAATCCATATGACTAGGGATCGAGTGCATGTGCAGTCAAACTATAGTAGCCTCACTATAAACAGTTGAGACACCTTAGGTCTAAGGGCTAGTCACACAACTGTAACATCGAGCAAGTCATTGATAAGTGGATAGCCATCTAAGTGATTTTTCATAATGGTCACATTCGGTACTTTTATTCTCTAACAAACACCTACATACTCACTCCAATGTTCCTACACTATAGACTCGAGACTCATCTATCCTAAGAGAAGCGATATGTGCACCGATCGGATCAATCACTATCCTTGTGATTATCTTTTGATCGGGAGTATTTAAGAATTAATCATTAATGACACATACCTTAAAATCTCAACACTTGAGAATATGTGTCATTATCTTATTAATTCTTTGAACAATTCATAGATGCAAAAATACCATATGAATGAAAAAATAATCTAATTTTATTAATTTTAAAAATTCAATAATCAAATTATGCTCCTAGAATGTTTATAGGTGTCAGCCTAATTGGCTTCTAGGACATACATATAACATAAAAAACTCATTCTGGGATTTTGAGGGTTAGATGGATCATATGGGACACAATATGTATAAAGTCATCACATTATATTTTATGATAAAGTTCATGATAAAATTTTATTTATTTTATGCTAATCAACTATTTATCATGTGATATAATGATGATCAAGGAATAGACATAAAGTTTCATGTAGCAATAAAGTAAAATTTCACATAAAGAACTTATTTATGAGGTGTCATTAGTTATATAATATATGAATGATCGTGTGTTGATTGATAATGTATTTATCATTATAATTCATACTGATAATATTTTTATAATCAAGTATGTAGTGTATATCCTATAGAGGAATTAAATTTTTTAAAATATGACCATATCAGTTTTCAATTATCAGATCTAGATAAGATTTCATTGAAGGTTTTTAAAATATTTTAAATAATTAAAACAAAGATGCTTGTGTTAGATTGGGTCAAGTGGAAGAATATTGTAATTTATTTGATTAAATCCATCTGAATGTGGTCCACAATAATGCACATCAGGATTTTCATATATTGTAATTGATCTGGACTTTGACTAAAGTTAAATCTTTGATAAAGTGATAGAGATATATTTGATAGTTTGATAAAGTTAAGCTCTACACAAGCATTATGGATAATATCCATCTTTCAGTCATGGAGATAGATTCACATATTACCTCTGATGGGTGAGACATGTTATAAAAAGATTTCTATGGACTTGGTCCCTACTCATCCGAGAGCCTATGAGATCCTTCCAATCAGGTATACTCAGATTAGGGATTGAAAAACCAAGGTGCTGCTTGATGATAGCGAGAAGCATCCAGTTTGATTCTCTTATATTTGCAAGTTATTTGAGATGGAACAATAATGATTGGAGGTATGTTAATTTTTACATTCAGATTAAAATTTCCTACATACCAATCTAGAAAGACATTTGCAAAGAACTGCAGGCATTTTGGAATTGCACTTCTTTCAAGCTTGGAGATGTTATAAGCATCAGACTCTGGGAGGACTTCTGGGTTGGAGGTATGCCTTTGGCCTCTCTCTTCCATGAACTCTATGAACAAGTTGTTCAAAGAAATTGTTCGGTGGCCACCCATTGGAGCTCAAGACAGCAAACTTGGAGTATCAAATTCACAAACCTCTAAACCTCCTCCAAATAGAACAGGAAGAAGAACTTTTCCAACTTCTATAGCTATTAAGACTGTTGGTGCAAGAAATAACCCAGCATCGGGGCACTGGAGTTGATGATAAGGTGGGCCTCCTGGGCATGTGACCTACAAAAAAATCTAAACTGGAGGTGGTTGTTAGATGTGTGCCTTAGAAGCCAATTGTTGGCAGACACATTATGTATTTTCAGAGCCTATTCTTATACTTATAAAATTTTATTATTAATAAAAAGATATTTTTATTTTCAATCATATTTATGTGTCCATGATGTATCCAAGAAATTAACAAAGATGATATTGTATATTCTCATGGTGTTCAGAATTTGAGACATACATTATTAGTGGTTAGTTTTTAAATACTCCCGATCATAAGATCATCATGGAGGACAGTGATCAATCCATTTAAGATCGATGCATGAACCACCCCCTTATGGATAGATGAGTCTCGAGTCTATGATGTGGTGACACTGAGATGAGAGTATAGATGGTTGTTGGAGAATAACTTGCACTAAGTATGATCAACACGAGAAACCACTTGGATGTCTACTCACTCATCAATGATCTTCTCAATGCTGCAGTGGTATGACTGGTCCTTTGATCTGTGGTGTATTGACTACTCATAGTGAGACTACTGAGTTTGACTGTATATTCTCTTGGTAGTTATCCATTCATATCCTTGCTGTATATGTTGGCTACATTAGGTTTAGATTTACTGTTAAAGTAGGATGCACTTAAATAGAATCTATTAATCTTGATAGAAAAAGAGTAGTCCTATATGATTCATAAGATTGAGTTCAGAAAGTCTTCAGCTGAAGTAAGTGTGAATACTAAAAAAAAAATTTCACAAAATTCAGAGGTGAACTCGAGTCAAGCCAATCTGACATATGACTGATGATGAGATTTGATGAGTTTTTCATGACCTCCGTTAAGTCGAAACTTACGATAGAAGGACTGAATCATACGGTAACTGCACCTAATAATTCATATTTTATTATTCTACTGAGTTGTCACTACATGCTTCTAGACATCACTGGTGGATTATAAAAACTCACTAGAATTATTTCCTTATTGAGGTGAGCTAGAATTATTTTGGTCCATCGAAAAGAGTTTTGATGATACTATGATGGAGATCATGGTATGTCTCACTACCAGGCAGAATTGTTGCTCCTAGATTGATTTTGATGATCACAAAGCAGATTGAAGGGATACAAATAATTTTAAATTGAAAAAGTCCTTATGCTCTTCAAGGGCAAAATCATAATTTCACTAAAATCCTGATTTGATAGTACCATTTGATAGAATAAATGATTTAAAATCTATTGGTGAAAATTTTATTGTGTTTGGACTTATATTTTTGAAGTTATGAAGGTTTGAAGTGCATGAGTCGACTCATGAGTCAACTCATGGCACTGTGAGCTGATTGGCACGCAAAAATTCTCCTTGGCATGCTAGTTTTCTGGCTTGGCACGACCTATGAGTCGACTCATGAGTCGACCCACAAGGCATGAGTCGACTCATGAGTCGACCCCTGCTAATTTGAGCCAAGAATTTTCAGAAACGCATTCTCTGGTTTTTGCAACAGAGGTCGACTCATGAGTCGACCCCTGAAGCATGAGTCGACTCATGAGTTGACCCCTGCGACGGAAAATGTCAGCAACGGCTATTTTTTTTGCCCATTTTAATTGCCATTTATGCTTCCTAAAAATCCTCTAACGGCTCTTTATCTACCTAAATTGTTTTCTCTTGCTTCTAATGCTACAAAATGCTTGAAATGGTGAAAGAAATTGCAGTTTAAATAGCAGATCAAATTGGAGAGAAAAAGAAGAAGATCAATCGGCAGATCAAAGAGAGAAGAATAGAAGAGAGGATCCGAAATTTGCAAGAAAAAGCCTGAGATCAACGAAAAATCCAAAAAGAAAAAGAGAGAGGATCCACAATATACCAGAGAGATTGTGAAAGAGAAAAGCAAGATCTTTCAAGGAGAGAATTTTTCACGCCTATTGTTTCAACCTTGATCTAGAGATCGTTTCAAAGCTTTCAAGAGATCTTCAATCAACAATCAACCTCTTCTCAAGCATTCAAGCGTTCATCCACTCTGAGAAAATCTGAAAAATGGGTTCTTCATTTGAGTAAAGCTTTTATTGTTATATTTGCTCATTTAAGGAGCTGTTATTGTATTAATCTGTGCTCTAAATTTTCTAACTCTTTGTGAGTTTTTGTTCTTGTTTTTGGAGGATTTCCAAAACAAGGAAAGGTTGATCCGAACCTGAAATCGGAGTGTTTTGGGTTTACTTGTACCCGGAAAATAAGTGATCTAGCTTGGGATAGCTAGTGTCGGAGTTTCCGACGTCTTGTATTCTAGCTTGGGATAGCTAGTGTCGGAGTTTCCGATGTTTTGTATTCGGGTTGAATACAAAGGATAGTGGATTGAAATTCCCAAGTGGGATCTTGGGGAGTGGATGTAGGTGCAAGGTTAGCACCGAACCACTATAAATCCTTGTGTTTGTGGTGTGCTTTATCGCTTTATCTTATTTCTTTATTATATCCTTGCTATACTGCTTTAGGTAATTAATATTGATTTAAAGCCATTATTTTGTTCTTCATAAGTTTTCTGTTGGGCCTAAAATTTTTAGAAACCCAATTCACCCCCCCTCTTGGGTTGCATAGCTGGGCAACAAGTGGTATCAGAGCCGGTGCTCTAGCCCTTCTTTGATCTAACAATCAAAGAGCCAAAGATCTATGGCAACCCATGTCGGTATTTCTCTAGCCGAGGGGCAATCTACAAACCGACCTCCACTTTTCAATGGGTCTAATTACACCTATTGGAAAGCTCGGATGAAGATTTTCATACAAGCACTCGACTATGATATGTGGAGTATCATAGTGAATGGTCCTCACACACCCACCAAGATTATAGATGATGAGGAGTCAACCAAACCGAGAAAGAATGGGATGAGGTTGACAAGAAATTGGCACAATTAAATGCCAAAGCCATGAATGTTCTTTATTGTGCACTAGTTGCTAGTGAATTCAATCGCATTTCTACTTGTGCATCTGCTAAAGAAATATGGGATAGGTTAGAAGTCACCCATGAGGGAACAAATCAAGTAAAAGAGTCTAAAATAAACATGCTTGAACATAAATATGAATTGTTCAAAATAGAGCATGATGAGTCCATAACTGCTATGTTTACTCGTTTTACTGATATAATCAATGGTTTAAAGAGTCTTGGCAAATCTTATACTAACAGTGAACTTGTAAGGAAGATTCTCAGGTCACTGCCAAGAACTTGGGAAGCCAAGGTGACTGCCATCCAAGAAGCAAAGGACTTGAACACTCTACCTCTAGAAGAGCTTCTTGGATCCTTGATGACTCATGAACTTAGCATGAAGCAACATCAAGAGGATGAAGTCAAAAAGAAAAGAACCATTGCCCTCAAATCCATAACTTCGCCTGATTATGAAACGGATGACTCTGAAGATGAAGATCAGGATGAAGAGATGGCTCTCATCACCCAAAATTTAAGAAGTTTCTAAGAAAAAGGAAACAGGGGATGAGAAAGAAATTCACAAAAGGGGATCAAAGCAAAGAAAAGGAGAAAGATCAACCCCCTATATGCTACGAGTGCAAGAAGCCAGGACATTTCAGATCTGAATGTCCACAATTGAAGAAAAGTCCAAAGAAGTTCAAAAAGAAGGCAATGATGGCGACCTGGAGTGCGAGTGATGACTCAAGCTCCGATGAGGAAACCTCAACAGAACAAGCCAATCTGTGCCTGATGGCACATGAAAATGAGGTAACTTCTGAATCCACTAGTGAATTTACTTTTGAAGAATTGCATGAAGCATTCTATGATTCAATTGATGAATTAAAGAAACTAGGGAAGAAAAACAAAGAGCTGAAATTGAAAATCAGTCCTTAGTGAAACAAGCTGAAAATCTTTCAATTGAAAAATTCACCTTGATTCAAGAAAATCAAAACTTAAAGGATGAAATGAACAAGCTGAAATCTATAGTAGATAAGTTCACCTTAAGTTCAAACAAGCTAAATATGATCCTTGATAATCAGAAAGCTATATATGATAAGACTGGACTTGGTTATAAACCCCTAAAGAAACAAAAATTTCTGAAAATATTTATGCAAATTATTCAAGCAAAAAGTCTACAAATATTACTTGTTTTAAATGTGGAAGAATAAGACATAAATCATACACATGTCTTATTAACAAATATGCAAACACAAAGAAAATATGGGTTCCAAAAGGAACCATTCTGACTAACCTGAAAGGACCCAAGAAAGCTTGGGTAACTAAGACAGAAACTTGATCTGTGCTTGCAGGTGTGTCTAGCATCCCAAAAAGAAATAGAAAATGGTATCTTGACAGTGGATGCTCGAGACACATGACTGGTGATGAATCACAATTCATCACGCTTGATGCTAAGGATGGAGGGATGGTCACCTTTGGAGATAATGGCAAAGGAAAGATCATCGGGATAGGTAACATTGGTATCACTCCCTCCAAATACATTGAGAATGTTTTACTAGTTAAAGGTTTAAAGCATAACTTACTTAGCATTAGTCAATTCTGTGATAAAGGGTATAAAGTAAGTTTTGAATCATCTGTTTGCATTGTGACAAGTCCTATTAACGATGGCATTAAATTTATAGGACATAGGCATGGCAATGTTTATATGGTAGACTTGAATGATTTAACTAAATTAGACATGCAATGCCTAGTTTCCTTAAGTGCTAAAATAAATGAGACTAGTTGGCTGTGGCATCGTAGACTTGCACATATTAGCATGCATTCTCTTTCAAAATTAATTAAAAAGGATTTAGTTCTCGGTTTGCCAAAACTGAATTTTGAAAAGGATAGAATTTGTGATGCATGCCAATTAGGCAAACAAACTAGAGTTTCATTTAAATCCAAAAATACTATTTCAACTTTTAGACCTTTAGAGCTCTTACATATGGATTCATTTGGACCAACTAAAACCACTAGTCTAGGAGAAAAACGATATGGATTTGTAATAATTGATGATTACTCTCGTTTTACTTGGATTTTCTTTTTAGCTCACAAAAATAAAACTTTTCAAATTTTCACTAAATTTCATCGAAAAGTCACTAATGAAAAAGGGTTTTCAATTCAAAATATTAGAAGTGATCATGGAACAGAATTTGAAAATCAAGACTTTGAAAATTTTTGTGATGAAAATGGAATTGGCCATAACTTCTCTGCTCCTAGGACACCTCAACAAAATGGGGTAGTTGAAAGGAAAAATAGAACCTTAGAAGAAATGGCCCATACCATGCTTTGTGAAAGCAACCTTCCAAGATATTTTTGGGCGGAAGCTATTAACACAGCATGTTACATTTTAAATCGTGCTTTAATTAGACAATTTTTAAAGAAAACCCCCTATGAACTTTGGAAAGGAAGAAAACCAAATATTGCATATTTTCATATTTTTGGTTGCCGATGTTTTGTATCAAATAATGGCAAAGAAAAACTTGGTAAATTTAATGCAAAATCAGATGAAGCAATCCTTCTAGGTTACTCCTCCACTAGTAAAGCATTTAGAGTGTTCAACAAAAGAACTTTAGTAGTTGAGGAGTCCATACATGTTGTCTTTGATGAATCTAACGATCTTCCTTCAAGGAAGAATGAGGGTGTTGATGATGCAGATCCACTAATAGAAGGTATGAAGGAGATCACTCTGAAAGATTCAGCAACTCCAGAAGACAAGGATCAAGAAGACGAACAAAATGAAAGAGGTGAAGAAATTCAAGAACAACCTTAAGGTACAAATGAATTACCCAAAGAATGGAGGTATGTTCACAGCCACCCTAAGGAGTTAATAATTGGTGATCCTATGCATGGGGTAAAAACCCGTTCTTCACTTAGAGATGTACTTAATCATTGTGCATTTGTATCTCAACTTGAACCTAAAACTTTTGAAGAAGCTGAAAATGATCATAACTGGATTAATGCTATGCAAGAAGAACTTAATCAATTTGAAAGAAATAATGTTTGGACCTTAGTAACAAGACCTAAAGATTATTCAATAATTGGCACAAAATGGGTCTTTAGAAACAAATTAGATGAGCAAGAAAATGTAATTAGAAATAAAGCAAGATTGATTGCTAAGGGATATAATCAAGAAGAAAGAATTGATTTTGATGAAACCGTTGCACCTGTTGCTAGATTAGAAGCCATTAGACTTCTACTTGCTTATGCTTGCTTTATGAAATTTAAACTATTTCAAATGGATGTTAAAAGTGCATTTTTAAATGGATATATTTCTGAAGAAGTATATGTAGAACAACCCCCTGGATTTGAAAATCATGCTTTTCCCAATCATGTCTTTAGATTAAATAAAGCTTTATATGGTCTAAAACAAGCACCTAGAGCATGGTATGAAAGGCTAAGCAAATTTCTACTAAATAATAGTTTCTCAAGAGGCAATGTAGATACAACCCTATTTATTAGAAGAAACCAAAATGATATGCTAATTATACAAATTTATGTTGATGACATAATTTTTGGGTCTACTAATGAATCCCTTTGTCAAGACTTTGCTAAGCTTATGCAGTGAGAGTTCGAGATGAGCATGATGGGAGAACTCACCTTCTTCCTCGGACTCCAAATCAAACAATCAAAAGAGGGAATCTCCATCACCCAAAGCAAGTACACCAAGGAACTACTCAAAAGATTTGGAATGGAGAACTGCAAACCAATTGGCACACCAATGAGTCCCTTATGTAAGCTTGACAAGGATGATGAAGGTAAAAGCGTAGACTTAAAATACTATAGAGGTATGATTGGCTCATTATTATATCTAACTGCAAGTAGGCCTGATATCATGTTTAGTGTTTGCTTATGTGCTAGATATCAATCTAATCCTAAGGAATCTCATTTGAATGCTGTTAAAAGAATCCTTAGATACTTAAATGGTACACAAACTATAGGGTTATGGTACTCTAAGGACTCACAAATTAATTTGTTAGGATATTCAGATGCTGATTTTGCTGGATGTAAATTAGATAGAAAAAGCACAAGTGGAACTTGCCAATTTTTTGGAGTTAATCTAATCTCATGGTTTAGCAAGAAACAAAATTCGGTGGCACTGTCTACGGCTGAGGCCGAATACATTGCAGCCGGAAGTTGTTGTGCTCAAATCTTGTGGATTAAGCAACAACTCGAAGATTTTGGAATCAAACTCAATGAAACACCAATAAAATGTGATAATACAAGTGCCATAAATCTATCTAAAAATCCAATACAACACTCAAGATCTAAACATATTGAAATAAGACATCATTTCATAAGAGAACATGTTCAAAACAAAAATATAATTCTTGAATATGTTAGCACTGAAAATCAATTAGCCGATATCTTTACAAAGGCCCTTAGTGAGAATAGATTCTGTGAAATTAGGAGAAATCTAGGAGTTCTAGATCCATTTGTCTGAAATTTCTCAATTTCCAAAGAATAGATGTCAAAAACTCTTAGAGCTCAATTTTCAACATCTATCCTGGTCCCAAAAGCTCAGACTTATCACTCTAAAAACTTATCTTTGAGCAAAATTCCTACTCCCAAAATTTCGAATTTTTTTGGAATTTATTTACATTTTTCCTGAATTTCTGAACTTCATGAGTCGACCCCCATGAGTCGACTTAATGGCAAACTTGTAAATCCCACCAACTTCCATCGGGTTCATTGTTTTTAAACGGGAAACCCTGTTCGTGAGATGACTCATCTTCCCATCATCTTTCTTCCGAAAGCCGTCCTCTCCAACTCTTCTTGCTCCAAATCCAAAGATCAATTCTGAGGCAATTCTCCCTCCTCCTCTCCACCAAAAATCGCCTCCTTAAAAAGGATTTTTCTGTGCTTTCTCGCAGTGATTGGCGCGGGTGGAACGTGCCCTAGAACTTCACTGTTCATTCAAAAATTCACTTCTTTTCTCCACCAAAATTCTTCTTTACTCTTTTGTGATCCCTCCTCCACTGAATTCAAGTCTTCTTGTCTGCTACTTTTTGGATATGGCTCCAAAGATGAAACTTCCCCAAAGAAGGAAATCAATCCGAGAGCCTGAGGAAATTGTCCGAAAGAAAAGACATGCTCAGTCTTCTAGTGTTTCCACTCCAGTTTCAGTACCTGCTCAAGGTCCCTCTCAATCCTCCATAAGCCCCAGTGTAAATCCTCTTTCTGATAGAAAAGTAGAAACCGGGAAAAATATAGATTTTCGGTTCTTTGAGAAAGAAGGCTTTACTTTTGCTACCAAGATCAAAAATCAAGGATGGGAACTTTATTGCTCTCTTAAGGAAGTCACCTATGTTGATCTAGTCAGAGAGTTCTACCAGAACCTAAATTATGGAAACGGGTCAGTGACTTCAACTGTCAAAGGGATTGACATATGCTTGGATTCTAGGATATTGGGAGATATACTTCAGTTGCCTAGTGAAGGATACTCATATATGGAACTCCCAATTAAAGAAGAAGGGATCAGAATTATCTTAGGAGAAGCTTTTTCAGGAAGTTTAAACAGATTGGAAGCAAAACTACTATCCATTGAGATGAGGGTCCTGCATCAGATTGTAACAAAACTCTTCTTTCCTAGGAGTGGTAGACATGACTTACTGTCTGGCCGAGATGTATGTGTCATGTTTCATATCATCACTCAGACCCCCCTAAACCTCCCTGCACTTATGATAGAGGCCATGAGAGAAACTTTGAATAGATCCAAGGCACACTTGCCTTATGGTATGGCCCTTACTAGAGTTTTTAGGAGGTTTGGAGTTAGCTGTGAGGGGGAGACACCTACCAAGCTCTCACATGTGGACACTTTCAACCAACACAGCCTGCACCGAATGGGAATTACAAAGACTGTTGGTGGTTGGATCAAGGGCTCTGAAGAAAGAGCTGAGGAGAGAGCTGAGGAAAGAGCTGAAGACAGAACTGAAGGCAGAGTAGAAGAAGAAGGTCCATCTTCTCCTGTACATGACTTCAGGGCAGCATCACCAGATACACAGTTCATTCCTGATACAGAGGCTGGCCCTTCTGAGTTTACTAGGATGCCCACACCAGTGTATCAGCCAGAGAGCAGAGCACCTCCATCAGAGTTCAGACTGGCTGACGATCAGATCGAGCATATTTCACAGCGTGTGGCTTCTTTGCTATCTAGCCAGTGGAGTAGTACTTCTTTTACACCTGGAGCTACTTCTTCTGATCAGACCATTACTCCCCACATCTCCACTATATTTCAGATGATTTCAGATCAGTCCGTCAGGATACAGCAGCTTGAAGATACAGTCTGGAGACTTACTGGCAGAGTTCTTGACTTGCAGGGGCAAGTCCTTGCATTGGCCCATCCCCAGCCACAGGAGTCTACTATTGAGGTCACAGACCTCACTGCAGAGGCTGGCAGGCTCAGAGGAGCACTAGAAGGTGGATATGAGCTACTGTGGAAAGAGATCCGAGGATCGAGTGAGCATGCTACCACCCAGTTCACTGCTCTACTTCAATCAGTTTCCAGAGCACTGAACGTACTTGATTCTATTAGACTCACCCTTTCTGTTCAGACCCTAGCATCTCAGCATTCTCAGCCACCCAGTTCATCTTGTTCTCCTGCTCGTGCCAGAGGCAGACGGGGTAGAGGATGCACTTCTGATCCATCATCTCCTCACCCTATATCTGATGACTCCGATCATTGACTTATCTTGATCTTATCTAGGTCCTAGGTGTTAGTATCTTGTTCTAGGATCTATACCTTGGGGCCATGTATTGACATTTAGCCGGTTGAATTTTATGTATTGAAATAATTATGATATTAATGGAATCATCTTTTACCTATATTTCTACCTCTTTGTAATGATCATATTTTGGTTATATATTTTCTTCTTGTTGAAATATTGTCTTCTCCTTGTTGTTGTTTGCTGTTGATAATTGCTATATTAAGGGAGAGCAAACATCTGTGAAAAACTTTAAAGAAGAAGAAATTAAAGAATATTTCAGAAAAAGAAAAGAAAGAGTTAACTATGTTTGATGATGTCAAAAAGGGGGAAAAATTAAACAAAAACAAAAATTGAAATTAGACAAAAAGCAAAATCCTAAATTATGAGAAAAAGGGGGAGAAATTAAACAAATACAAAGATTGGAGAAATTAAAACAAATATTGGAGAAATTAAACAAAAACAAAAATTGAAATTAGACAAAAAGCAAAATCCTAAATTATGAGAAAAAGGGAGAGAAATTAAACAAATACAAAGATTGGAGAAATTAAAACAAATATTGGAGAAATTAAAATAAATATTGAAGAAATTAAACAAATATTGGAGAAATTAAACAAAAACAAGGATTGAAAGATTAAATAAAACTTTGAGAAATTTTGGTATCAAAATTTGGTATCAGACAGAACTTAAACAAAAAGTCATCCATCAAAAGCAAAATCATGAGTACAATGCAAATAAGTTTTTTTTATATGCTCTGATATATTTCAAAATTCAAACTTGCTCTGATACATCTTTTGAAATTTTATTCACCTTGATACATCTTAAGAAATTTGTTTTACTCTGATACATCCTACAATTTCTTTTAACTTGCTCTGATACATGATAAAATTTAATCCGATACAGTGTGAAGGTTTCTCTGATAAATTATAACATTTGATCCGATACAGAGTGAGAAAGTTTTTCTTATATATTATAACATTTGTTCTGATACAATGTGAAATTTACTCTGACATTTGCTCTAATACAGTGTGAAATTTTCTCTGAAATTTGTTCTGATACAATGAGAAATTTACTCTGACATTTGCTCTAATACAGTGTGAAATTTTCTCTGATATATTATAAAATTTTCTTGCTCTGATACATTGTAAAATCTTTTCTGATATAATTATTTTTCTTACTCTGATACATAGAAAAAGTTATTTATCTTCTCTTGCTCTGATATATCTTGAACTCAAAATGATCTAATACCCTTTTCAAATCTTTAAGAAAATGGACAAACAATTTTTGCATTTATATTTCATGCCAAAAGAATCATACTCTTTTCAAGCATATACACTTATAATGGATTCTTTTGAAATTAATGCATTAACATAAATATTTTTATTCAAATGTTTTGTCATCATCAAAAAGGGGGAGATTGTTGCTCCTAGATTGATTTTGATGATCACAAAGCAGATTGAAGGGATACAAATAATTTTAAAATGAAAAAGTCCTTATGCTCTTCAAGGGCAAAATCATAATTTCACTAAAATCCTGATTTGATAGTACCATTTGGTAGAACAAATGATTTGAAATCTATTGGTGAAAATTTCATTGTGTTTGGACTTATATTTTTGAAGTTATGAAGGTTTGAAGTGCATGAGTCGACTCATGAGTCAACTCATGGCACTGTGAGCTGATTGGCACGCAAAAATTCTCCTTGGCACGCTAGTTTTCTGGCTTGGCACGACCTGTGAGTCGACTCATGAGTCGACCCACAAGGCATGAGTCGACTCATGAGTCGACCCCTGCTAATTTGAGCCAAGAATTTCCATAAATGCATTCTCTGGATTTTGCAACAGAGGTCGACTCATGAGTCGACCCCTGAAGCATGAGTCGACTCATGAGTCGACCCCTGCGACGGAAAATGTCAGCAACGGCTATTTTTTTTGCCCATTTTAATTGCCATTTATGCTTCCTAAAAATCCTCTAACGGCTCTTTATCTACCTAAATTGTTTTCTCTTGCTTCTAATGCTACAAAATACTTGAAATGGTGAAAGAAATTACAATTTAAATAGCAGATCAAATTGGAGAGAAAAAGAAGAAGATCAATCGGCAGATCAAAGAGAGAAGAACAGAAGAGAGGATCCGAAATTTGCAAGAAAAAGCCTGAGATCAACGAAAAATCCAAAAAGAAAAAGAGAGAGGATCCACAATATACCAGAGAGATTGTGAAAGAGAAAAGCAAGATCTTTCAAGGAGAGAATTCTTCACGCCTATTGTTTCAACCTTGATCTAGAGATCGTTTCAAAGCTTTCAAGAGATCTTCAATCAACAATCAACCTCTTCTCAAGCATTCAAGCGTTCATCCACTCTGAGAAAATCTGAAAATGGGGTTCTTCATTTGAGTAAAGCTTTTATTGTTATATTTGCTCATTTAAGGAGCTGTTATTGTATTAATCTGTGCTCTAAATTTTCTAACTCTTTGTGAGTTTTTGTTGTTGTTTTTGGAGGATTTTCAAAACAAGGAAAGGTTAATCCGAACCTGAAATCGGAGTATTTTGGGTTTACTTGTACCCGGAAAACAAGTGATCTAGCTTGGGATAGCTAGTGTCGGAGTTTCCGACGTCTTGTATTCTAGCTTGGGATAGCTAGTGTCGGAGTTTCCGACGTTTTGTATTCGGGTTGAATACAAAGGATAGTGGATTGAAATTGTCAAGTGGGATCTTGGGGAGTGGATGTAGGTGCAAGGTTAGCACCGAACCACTATAAATCCTTGTGTTTGTGGTGTGCTTTATCGCTTTATCTTATTTCTTTATTATATCCTTGCTATACTGCTTTAGGTAATTAATACTGATTTAAAGCCATTATTTTGTTCTTCATAAGTTATCTGTTGGGCTTAAAATTTTTAGAAACCCAATTCACCCCCCCCTCTTGGGTTGCATAGCTGGGCAACAAGAATAAAATCTGAGGAGTCACACACAAAAGGAGTTCGACCTGATCAATAGTTTGGATCAAATTTAAATTATCAATTTGATTGATGGTTTAAATTTAGAAACTACTAATTTATAAGTGTTACAGATTCAGTAACTACTAATTGCCAACATAAGGACTTAATTGTAAATGTCATGATTTAATTGAGGTTGATTAAATTATGGATCAAGTTTAAATTAATTTAAATCAAATTTAATTTAATTAGATTTGATTTAATTTAATACTAATTGGGTTTAATTATCTAAATCAAATTTAGATTTCAATCCTGATTGGATCATGTTAGATAACCTTTCGAATTTGACTCGATTCAGACTCAATTTGGACTCGATTTGGATCCAACATAAACTAGATTGAACCTAACCCTTAGAGCCCAGGTTCTCTGAGCTTCTCTCTCCATTTATCCAACTAAAAAGAGAAGTGGGAGGTGATTTTTCTCACTACTTTTGTCATGCATGTGTGAAGGGGTATGGAGAGGTGCTTTCTTGATGTTTCTTGATTAGTTTGGACACCTATTTGGATAGAGATAAAGCTTAACTAATTTAAACTGATTTTTTTCAGATGTTGGCATGAGAAATAAGGTAATTTTATGTGACCAAATTATAAAAGGTGATGAGTTTTGGTGTGAAAAAAACATCGAATGTTTTGTGCGCTAACTACCTCACGCCCCCTTTCCTTCTCCATGCCAACCACCTCTCATCCCTTCTCTTCCATGCCCCTATTCTACATTGGATAGAGATCTAAGAGAGAGCCTTCGAGAGAGATAAAGAAAATCAAAAAAAAGTTTCTTGATTTTTTTTGGTGGTTAAGATCAATCTCTAAGATCTTATACAAGGCTGTATTAAGTAGATTCAAGTAAAGGACCCTGATCCAAGTCGAAGAATGAAGCCTGCAAGGAAGCTAGCATCTTGGAGGTTTTGAAGTGCTGATCAAAATATCTCTACATGAATACCAATAGAGATCGGGTGTTTGTGCGGCTACGACAGCAACTCCAGACATCCACAGGATCTGATCCAACGAAAGAGGAGGAAAAAATGATCAGGTATACCTCCTTCTTATTGTTTCTAATTTCAGATCTATGTTCATAAATTTAGTTATGCATGTTAGATGATCCTAGGCTTAATTATGATTTAAAATCAGTATGCTTAGTTAGATTAAAAATTTTAAAATCTACTTCCACTCTTGTTAGCGTAATTATATCGATCTATGCATGCGAATCAGTCTGTTTTCTAATAGTGGTATCAGAGTCATGTCATTCTAGCATATGTTAAATAAATTTTAGATCTAAAATTTGATTTATAGAAATTAGATCTAAGTTATTTTTATGAGTTTGACATTGTTCTAAAATAAGGTTATCCTGGCATAACTTTGTTATGCTCAAAGGTTGTCCTAGAACGATGTAGAACATTGTATTATAGTAGATATGAAAATATCTACTATTTGAACCTGATTCTTATAAATATATGATCTGATTTATTATTTATATATCTGATATATGAAAGATAATCTAATATAAAATTTAATAGATTACATATTTTGATATGCTAGATTAAATTTCTAGTAGCCTAAAGATCCTAGATATATGTGATACAGGTTTGAGATCTAGTTTTTATTTGCATGCATATTAGATATGTATTTTTAATTAATTTTAGATTGTAAAATTATATATGTGATATATAATTTATTCACACATGATCTAAAATTTAATTTTTACAAAATCCTAGATCTAAAACCCTAGGATCTATTTTGCATGAAATTCTAAAATTGTGGCTGGCTTACCTGCTAAGTCAACTCGGATTCAGTTCGAATCGACTTGAGTTTTTGATGAGTTGACTCATCCTTGTTGGAGTCGATTCGAGATCCTAGTGAGTCGACTCATTTGTGTATGAGTTGACTCAATCTTACAGGCATGGGCTTATAGTTTCTATTCGTCATGATGAGTCAACTTGAGTTTCAGGGCGAGTCGACTTGAGTCTGTTGATAACAAAATTGTATGTGATGCAATCCAAATTAGTTTAGATTAGAAATTGATTTGATATCTAAACCAAACCCATGTCATAATACACTTAACTAAAAATTAGGATTTGAAATTAAAAGATCTAAAATTATGAATTTAAGATCCAAATTTTAATTGCATAAAATATGAGATTAAGGGTATGGATAGCTCAATTAGGTCTAGTTTGAGAAATTGATCAAGTCGAATCAAATATTGATTAGGATTAGGCCAAAGTATGCTCATGACCAATCCAATTAGTTATAGTTTGGTCAGATCAATTAACAGTTACATATTATCGATCAACTTATGATCTAATTTGGCTCAGTGGATCGAGCCTGGGTCAATTAGCTAATCTGATCGATTCTAATCAACCAATTTGATGTCTAAGGTAAGTACATAGATGGTGGTTATTTAATTAATTTCATTATTTGACTTGATTAATTCGTTGGTGTCTAAGAAAAGTAATGGGAGGATCCTCATACATCTTAACTTACCTGACCATTTTAGGAGATTATGTTTCATATTAGGTTACTTGTTAATTCAAGCTAGCCAATGCCATTAAGTTAGTCATAACCATTATAACTAATTAAAAAAAAGACTTGAACCTAAATCTTCTCAATCAAATATTAATTCTAGTGGTCTTCTATCATTATAGAGATGCAGGTGCCTTCCTGATGTTGATAATTCTCAACTGGTCACAGTGGTTTGGTTGAATTAAAAAGATACAACCACTCTATGGCATTGGATGCTCCGAGATGGACATGAAGTTGAGCCCAACAACTATTAGGTGAGGGATCGAATAACAGCTTTGTACCCGCTGGTGTATGATGGATCTGACTTAACTAAGAAATATACCAATAACTGTTAGGTAAGGCCACAGAACTTAGAAACCGAATCTGCTGCATCTTGCTTAGTGAAGTAATAGACAAAGTGTTGTCCACTCATTGGTTCATGAATCACCAATAACTGTTAGATAAAGTACACATGGATCAGTGGAAGTACAATACCCACTAGAAACTGATCGCATATAGATTTTTGTTTCTCTACCCGAGGAGTATGAAAGATTTATAAAAATAGTGAGGTCCTTGTTTGTTTATTAAAGTTTTTGTAATAAATAGTTATAAGTATAAATATCTAATTAAAAATTATTTCTCTCAGCAGTTAATTAACCATGTCAAGTTCAAACCTGCTAGCCCGAATCTTAGACACCAATAGGTTGACTAAGTCCAATCATAATGACTGGCGTAGAAACTTGTGATTAGATCTTAGTTCTCAGAAATTGACTCATGTCCTCAACTAGAATGTGCCTTCTGAAGATACGTCTGAATTGTTCATAATTAAAACTAATCTAACGGTTTCCTCTTCTTTCAGTTAGGTTCTAGATTTTGGTTCGAGTGCAAATTTGTGCACTTCTATGCAGTGTCTAGAGAAAGTTAGAGGATTGAGAGAAGGTAAGATTACTCTCTGAGTCAGCAATGGGATAAGAGTTGTTGCTGTAGCCATTGGGACCTACTTTATGCGATTACCATTAGGATTTAGTTTAATGTTAAAGGATTGTTATTATGCACCTGTGGCCAGTAGAAATTTGATTTCTATATCTATATTGGTGCAAGATAATTACAACTTCCATTTTAATAAAGACCTATGTTTCATTTATTTTAGAAATAAAATTATTGTATGTGCCTATTTGATAGACAGTCTTCATCATTTGCATATGGATGCGAGTGTAAATGTTAACAAGCAAATTGTGAGTACCATAAGATCTAAGAGACTTAAAGATAGAGTTAGCCAAAAGTATCTATGGTATCTTAGGCTAGATCATATTGGAGAGGATAGACTTAACAAATTGGAGAAAGATGGTCTTATCGGACCATTGACTTTCGAGTCATATCTAGTTTGTGAGTCTTGTCTTCAAGGAAAGATGGCTAAGCTGCCTTTTGTGGGATAAAAAAAAAAGATCACTGATATATTAGCCCTGGAGTATACTGACGTGTGTGGTCCATTTGATGTATCGGCCATAAATGACTATATCCACTTCATAATCTTTACTGATGACTACTCACGATATGGGTTTGTGTATTTGATGCATCATAAGTTTGAAGCTTTTGAAAAGTTCAAAGAGTTCAGACATGAAGTAAAAAAATAAATCAATAAACCCATAAAGATTCTTCGATTCGATCAAAGAGATGAATATCTGAGTGAAAAATTTTAGACCTATCTTAAGGACAATGGTATAGTCTCATAGTGGACACCTTCAGGGATGTCTCAACACAATGGGATATCCAAAAGGAGGAATTGGACTCTATTGGATATGGTCCGATTCATGATGAACTTCACAGATCTTTCAATATTTTTTTGAAGATATGCATAACTGTCTATTATTCATTTTTTAAGTAAGATTTTCTCCAAATCTATTCCTACCACACCATACAAGTTATGGCATGGTAAGTAATCGAGTATGGGTTATCTCAAGATTTGAGAATGTCTGTCCATGTCAAGCAAAAGCAGACGGACAAGTTGGAGGCTAGGTCACTTAGGGATTATTTTATAGGGTATCTTAAAAAATTCATGGGGTATTATTTTTATCTTTCAGAGGATCACAACGTAATTGTGAGTTGTCATGTCATTTTTCTGAAAAAGGAGTTTATCCAAGATGGAGGTAGTGGGAGGAAGATTGAGCTTGAAGCAAAAGTTTTTCAAGAGCATCAAGTCCAAGAGCCTGAACCCATTAGTGAGCCAGTTGATGTGGTACCTCCTCCACTTCGTAGATCTAGTAGATCTCCCATCCTCCTGAAAGATACTTAGGTATTCTTACAGAGGATATAGAGGAAGCATTCTTTTTGGGAGATAGGGATATTAGTAATGATCTCAAGATCTATGAAAAAGCAGTGTTAGATATAGACTCTGAGAAATAGATGGAACTAATGAAGTTAAAAATTAACTCAATGCATTCTAACTAGGTTTGGACTTTAGTAGATCCACCTAAGAGTATTGTACCCAATAGGTGTAAATAGATCTATAAAAAGAAAATTGGATCAAATGGTTAGGTTGAGACCTATAAGGCAAGGCTGGTAGCGAAAGGATATAGTCAACGCGAAGGCGTTGACTATCAAAAAATTTTTCATCAGTAGCCATGCTAAAATCTATCCGGACTCTGCTTGCTATTGCAACATACTATGATTACGTAATTTGGTAGATGGATGTGAAAACTGCCTTCCTAAATGGATATCTTGAGGAAGATATCTATATAGAGTAGCCTATGGATTTTGCATCCAGTGATAATAATCACTAAGCTTGCAAGCTGCAAAGGTCTATTTATGAACTCAAGTAAGTATCTCAGAGTTAGAATACTCACTTTAATAATGTGATCAAATCATTTGATTTCATCAGAAATGAGGAGTCTTGTGTGTATAAAAAGGTCAGTCGGAGTGCTATCACATTCCTCATATTGTACGTAAATGACATCCTCCTAATTATGAATGATATTCCCATACTAACTTCGGTCAAGGTATGATTATCGAAGGAATTCTCTATGAAAGACCTAGGAGAAGCTTCCTACATTCTTAGCATAAAGATCTATAGGGATAGATCTAAGAGAATGATAGGACTTTTTTAGAAAATGTACAAAGAGAAAGTACTAAAGAGGTTCAATATAAAAAACTCCAAAAGGGATCTTTCACTCCTTAAACATGGCATCTACCTCTCCAAGAAGATGTATCCTGACACACCTGAGGAGATCCAATGCATGACCAAGATCCCTTATGCTTCAGTTATAGGAGCCTCATGTATGCTATGCTGTATACTCGATGTGATATAGCACTTACTGTAAGTATCATGAGCAGATATTAGTTGAATCCAGATAAGAAACACTAGATTGCAGTAAAGAACATCCTTAAGTACTTGAGAAGGACTAAAGATTTGTTCTTGATCTTTGATAGAGGTTCAAAGCTGAAAGTAGTAGGGTACACTAATTCAGACTTCATGTCTGATGTCGATGATAGAAAGTCTACATCGAGGTATATTTTTTTATGTAATGGTGGATTGGTTAGTTGGAAGAGTTCCAAATAGTTGGTTATTGCAAATTCGACCATAGAAGCCGAATATATTACTACCTCTGAAGCTGCTAAGGAAGCATACTGGTATAAGAAGTTTGTTGCAGAGCTGGGTATGATGCCATCGGATGCCATTGCACTGCACTGCGACAATAACAGTGCCATAGTCCTCGTTAAGAAGCCCATGTCTCACTGGAAGTCCAAGCATATAGAGCGGTGGTTCTATATTATATGCGACTACCTCGAGAAGAAGTTCATCAAGGTGCAGAGAGTTGACTCCACAAAGAACATGGCAGACTCACTGACCAAGCCTCTCAGCTAGCAGAAGATTGAAGCTCACCTTGAGAAGATGAATCTTAGGTATATGGCCAATTGACTTTAGATCAAGTGGGAGTTTGTTAGATGTGTGCCCTAGAAGTCAATTGTTGGCAGACACATTATGTATTTTTAAGGCCTATTCTTGTACTTATAAAATTTTGTTATTAATAAAGAGATATTTTTATTTTTAATCATATTTATGTGTCCATGATTTATCTTAAAAATTAATAACGATGATATTGTATATTCTCAAGGTATTGAGAATTTGAGACATATATTATTAGTGGTTAGTTTCTAAATATTTTTGATCGTAGGATAATAAAGAGGACAGTGATCAATCCATTTAAGATCGGTGCATGGATCACCTCCCTTATAGGCTGATGAGTCTCAAGTCTACAGTATGGTGATATTGGAATAAATGCAAGTGGTTGTTGGAGAACAACTTACACTAAGTATGACCAACATGAGAAACTACTTGGATGTCTATCCACTCATCAATGTCTCGATGCTGCAGTGGTGTGGTAGTCGTTTGACTTACGATGTATTGGCTATTTGCAGGGGGCTACTGAGTTTGAATGCATATTCCCTTGGTCCCTAGCCATTCAGATCCTTGCTGTGTATGTTTGCTACAATAGGTTCAATTCGTTGTTAGAGTAGGATGCATCTAAATGGAATCTATCGATCTTGATAGAAGAAAAGTAGTCCTATGTGATTCGTAAGACAGAGTTCAAGAATTCTTCGACCAAAGCAAGTGTAAATACTGAAAAAGATTTTCACAAAATTTACAAGTGAACTCAAGTCGAACCAATCTAGCATATGACTGACGATAGGATTTGATAAGTTCTCCATGACTTGTCAAGTCAGAACTCACAATAGAAGAATCGAATCACACAGTAACTGCACCTAGGGGTTCATATTTTTTTATTCTACTGGGTTGCTACTATATGCTGCTAGGCATCATTGGTAGATCATGAGAACTCACTAAGATTATTTTCGAATCAACGATCCTTGTTGGGATGAGCTAGAATTGTTTTGATCCATTGAAAGGAGCTTCGATGATACTATAATGGAGATCATGGTATATCTCACTACTAGATAGAATAGAACTGAAAAATCACACATAAAAAAGTTTGACCCGATCAATGGCTTGAATCAAATTCAAATTATCAATTTGAATTTGACAACTATTAATTTGTAAGTGTTACAGATTCAGTAACTGCTAACTGTTAGCATAGGGACTTAGTTGCAAATGTTGTGATTTAATTGAGACTAATTAAATTATGCATCAAGTCTTAATTAATTTAGATTAGATTTAATTTAATTGGACTTGATTTAATTTAATGCTAATTAAGTTCAATAATCCAAATCAGATTTGGATTTCAATCCTGATTGGATCATGTTTGACAGCCTTTCGAATTTGATTCGATTCATACTCAATTTGGATTCAATTTGGATCTAACATGAACCAGATTGAACCTAACCCTTAGAGCCCACATTCTCTAAGCTTCTCTTTCTATTTGGCTGACCAGAAAGAGGAGTGGGTGGTGATTTTTCTTGCTACTTTTGTAATGCCGCATGAAGGGGTATGGAGAGGTGGTTTCTTGATGTTTCTTGATTAGTTAGGATGCCTATTTGGAGAGGGATAATGCCTAACTAATTCAAACTGATTCTTATCAGATGTTGGCATAGAAATTAAGATAATTTTGTATGATAAAATTATAAAAGCAGATGGATTTTGGTGTGAAAAAAACATCAGATATTTTGTGCGCTAACTATCTAATGCCCTCTTTTCTTCTCCACGCCAACCACCTCTCATCCCTTCTCTTTCATGCCCCTATTCTATATTAGATAGAGATCTGAGAGAGAGCCTTTGAGAGAGAGAAAAAAATCAAAAAAAGATTTTTTGATTTTTTTTTTGTGGTTAGAATCAATTTCCAAGATCATATACAGGGCTGTATTAAGTAGATATAAGTAAAAGATCCTGATCCAAGCCGAAGAATGAAGCTTGCAAGGGAGATAGCACCCTAGGGATTTTGGAGTTCTGATCAAAACATCATTGTGTGGATACCAGTAGAGATTGAGTACTTGCATGGCTATGATAGCAACCCCAAACATCCATAGGATCTGATCCGATGAAGGAGGGAAAAGCGATCAGGTATACCTTCTTCTTGCTGTTTCTGATTTTATATCTATGTTCATAAATTTATTTATACATGTTAGATGATCCTAGACTTGATTATAATTTAGAATCAACATGCTTAGATTAGATTAAAAATTTTAAAATCTACTTCCACTCTGGTTAGCATAACCATATTGATCTATGCATGCGAATCAGCCTGTTTTGTAACAGTGGCTACGGTGAGGATCCTCCGATGCTCAAGTCAAAATCTTATTCAACAGAAGGAGGAGCATGAGAGGCAGAGTTATTATGTACCTTTTTTTGGGGGTCCTCTTTCTATCTTTTTTATGGTGGAGAGTTGGAGCTTCAGTTGGTAAGTTAGTTGGCACGATCTCACACGATCAGGACATATTTCGTTAGGCACGACATTATCTTTCGATACTTTTGGGATGTGGCACTTGCAGTTGCCTTATTAGTTTAGTGACAACTATTGCCTAGCGGATGTTGCATTTTGATTGAAATTGCCAATCTAAGTACTGTAGAGGCGATGACTGATTCACGATGGCGAGGGGTCAGTCACCTTATGCCGTAGTCAAGATGGGTTCAGTGATGCCTGAGTGAACGACCGGGGAAGAGTCATCGACAATGGTGTGTAGGGGACACTAAGCCACATCAATGAATAGGGCTCTAGTCGAATGGTTGCAGAGGACTATTCAACAAAGACAACAACCGACCTTATATTGGTGGAGAAAGTAGTGGCCGACCTTGAGTTCGCGAAGACTCCAGTTGATGGGCCTGCTGGATGCAGTCATTTTGTGCTCTGGGTCATTTCATAAATTCGATCCATACAAAATTTTTCTCAACATATGCCCCTTACTCTCGAGTCCAACTTCAGTCGGGGAAAGGGAGTACACCTGTCGTCCTAAGGCCAATGCTATGAAAAGGGCTCTGTGACTGAAGGGACTTGCATGACTTTTCAGGGCAGACTTGAGGCGGCACAACTTGAGTCATCATGATGGAATTAAATGACCATTACCTCACCGTCTGCTTTTGAATTGTAGTACTAATTTGTGTAACTGATGGCAGTGGCTGGCCGAATAGGGGAATGGTATGTGTGCCACGTTCTTCGACTTGTTGGAGAAGAAATGATTTAATATCTGGGCGTTATCTTCTCCTAGCTATAAATAGAAGAAGTGCTTGTCCTTGACTTTTTCAATTACTTCCAGAGTCTTCTATTCCTTCTTTCTCTTGTCCATTATGGTAGCTTTTTGGAATGAGGGGCATTTTTTTCTTTTTCCATGATATGACCCTTTTCGAAGGATTTTCGAAGATTTTTGGCGACTGCTTTGTATCCTTTGTCTCCTTCCTTTGCTTCCAAGTAGGTTTTCTTTCTCACCCATCTATTCCTCCATATATTCTTCCTCTCTCTCTTCACATATCCTTCTAGTCTTTTAGCTTGAAAATGGTTGAGCAGGGTGAGCTAAGTCCTAGCGACTATCGCTTCATGCTAAATCTGGACGACCAAAGTTGAATTCAAATATGGTATGGAATCCTTCCAGCTTTCGATGTTAGCCTTTCCAGGGCTGATGAGCGTGTCGAAAATCTACCCTTTGGTTGGCTTGCCGTATATGAGGAAATGCTCTAGGCAGGTTTAAGATTTTTATTCATCTATTTATCTTCGATCTCTTCCATTTTTATGGTTTATCTTTTTATGCTGTTGCCCCAAGCTCCTTTAGATTTGCCTTAGGCTTTTTGGTTCTTTGTTTCATGGCTAGCATCCAGCCTGATACGATCATGATGTTGTCGTTAGGATATCGTGATTATCAATCAAATTTTGACTTCAATAAAAATTAAAAATGTATAGAAAGTAGTGAGTCTGGTCGAATCTACAGAGAAGATAGGATTTTGATTTGAAATCTTTGATTTTGCAAAAAAAAAAAAATTTGAAGAAAGTAATTTAAGTTGGAAAATAAAAATTAAAAGTGCAAAAAATAAATTGATACTAAGATCTACTAATTAGATCCTAGCATCTACTTACAATAAAAATAAATAATAAAAATTTAAAAAATATAAAATAAATTGGTACTAAGATCTACTAACTAGATCCTAGCATCTACTTGTGAAAAATAAAAGACAAAAATTTAAAGTGTAAAAAAATAAATTTTACATTAATTGAAATTAAAATTCAAGTATAAAAAATTTTAAAAAATAAAATTATAACAAGGATCTGAAGTTGATCAGTCAAGCCTCATCGAAAAGATAGTTGATGACCTCTCCATCTTCCATCTACTCCGTAAGTGAACTGTCTTCTCTCTTTCTTTTCTTTGGGTCCTTAAAGCTTTTTTTTTCCTCACTTTTTACTGATTTTTTCTGCTCCCAAAGCTTATTTCCAGACCCTCTATTTATAGATGAATTTTTCATAATTTTTGATAGAAAAAAAGTCTTAAAATCCTTAAAAATTATTTTAATCTCCTAAAAATATTCTTGGCCATCGGATCAGGCTTGAACTACCTAGATTTATCCAAAAATTAATATTTTAATCTAAATCAAAGTTGGATCGAACCACAGCCATCCGATCTGGTTTAATGAAGTTCTGGCTGTCAGATCATGTAAAAGATCTCCATTCAAAGTCAAAAATATCCTCAACCGTTCGATCGCATGATAGATCGCTTTGGGCCGTCAGATCGCGCAAATCCTCTTCTTACAACTGACAGCAAATGTGGACCATCAGATCTGATGATGGATGAGTTTTCTGCCGTTAGATCATGCAAAAACCCTCTCTCACTGTGAGCTGCGCCTATGGACCGTGCCCTGATTTCTGTGGACCATGCCCTGATTTTTGTGGATCGATCGGTCGGTCCACCACGCACCAGAGGCATAAAAATTATTTTTTAGGATATTTTGGCTCTATTTTTGCATTGATTTTTATCTAAAAATAAAAAAAAATATGCATTAAATTTTTAAAAAAATTATTATTTTGGTACTTAAATTACTTAATTAATTAACATCTATTTTTTATAAATATTTTCTAATTTTATATTTTTTTAAAAATTATTTATTTTTATAAAAAAATTTAATTTGTTCATGAAATTAGATTTTTAAGAAGATGTTAGCACCATAAATTATCAAAAATATCTTTAACAAATATAAAAATATATCATTTATCACACCCTCCAACTTGAACTTTGCTCATCTTCGAGTAAAGAAAGAATTTAGAATTAAGTACCGTTAACTTAAAATCTCAAATTTCACCAAACAATTTTTAAAAGGCCACTGATGTTCAATAGAGTATAAATGAGGTATGTCATTGAGATATTAATACTAATCAATATAAGAATTAAACTAAGAACACTAATTTTTTTTTGAATTTTTCTAAATTATTCCTACTTTATCTCTAAATTATTAACCTTCATATGGACAAGTATATTGTTACTTCCGTTCTTCATTTATTGAACCCTTTTTTTTTCTCTTTTTTTTTTAAAATATTATACCGTTATTGAATGTCTTAACCCCTTAAGCTTTCTGTTTGATCCATGTAGTGAGTTTTCAGCCAATGACTCCCAAACCAAATGGCTTTAGGGCACTAGGTATAGAATACCCCTCGGACCACTTGCTCGAATCAAATAGGCTACGAGTTAAAACTGGATTTACAACAAAGCTTCTTTGGTCTTCATACCTTTTGATGTGAAACTCAATACTTGCTTAGGCAAAGAAGTCCGATTACTCAGCACGAATACTTGAAAATTATATATATATATATATATGAAGAAATATATAGTTACCCTACACAAGCCCATAAAAAGTTAACTCTTCTTTGATGCTGGTAGAAAAATTTAAAAATACTCAAAAAAAACTGTTTAAGTTCTAAACATAACTCTTTATTGAGTTTTCTTAATCTTTGACCCCTCATATCTCACAAACTCTATGAACTGTACATCAATTTTATTTTAAAATACTTGGTTTAACATGATTCTTAAGTGTAATCAGGTGCTTAAATGCTAAATACTAACTTACTTGAGGACTTTAGAAATTTAAAAATTTTTATTATCCTCCCCCCCAACTTAATCGATATTTTCTCAATGGAGTAGGAAAAATGAAGGGTGCATGCAAAAAGAAAGAAAAGGAGAGATATCACTTGATCCAGAAGTCTTTTCAAAATTGATTCTCTTCCCAACTTAGTCAAGATTATCTTCAGATTCCTACAAAAGATAGTAAGTAAGACTTGATTAACCTAAATAAAATACAAAAGATAGCAAAAAGCATAAAATTAAAAATTAAAAACTGAGTTATCCTCCAGAAAGTGCTAAGTTTACCATCTTCAGCTAGACCATGCTGATTCTCTCACCTATCTCGTGTCAAATATTGGATTAACAAATTTAATAATTTTGGATTGCTAATCTCAATAAGATGGTCTATAATAAATTTTAATATTTTATTATCAATCTTAAAAAAATATTTCATAATTTTATTTTTTGCCAGTTTTATCTTTCCAATATTAAGAAGATAATTCATAAATCCATTTACAGACCCTTATTTGCTGAGAATTTCTCCTATTTGTTCTTCTAAAATGCTCATGAATTGAGTTTTTGGGTTAGAAGTTGAGTTTGAAGCAATGGATACTGAAAGAGTGTCAGTTGATTTTAAACATGTGTACACAGATGTGACCAAGGGCAATTTTAGTTTCGAAGGAGGTGATTCTAAAATGGAAGAACTGGCTTCTAGGGCTGAAGGGAATGAAACTTTTGGTGAATATATCTCGGATAACTCATCTGCTCTCTTTTCCTTATCACTTAGATCAATAACAATTTTGGATTCAGGTTTTTCTATTGGGTTAGTCTCAGTACTAATCTCCTCTTCTAAATTTTTTTTTGACTTGTATCAGTACTAGCCTCTCTCACCTGGTCTAGGTATGAGTTCTTAAGAATTCTATCACTTTTAAGCTCAAAGATTACTTTGTCATTTTCAAATTGAAGATTTTTAGGTGGGACATTGGATTGTTGACTAGGTCCAGGTGGTTGGTGGGTAGTTGGATTGTTTTTAAAATTTGATATTTGTTGGCTCGATAGTTGACCTAGTTCTCTTCTCATGATAGACTCAGTTAATTGACCTATTTGTACTTCTAGCCTAGCGAGAGATTACTATTGGGTCATAATCATTTGTTGAAGTTGGCTAAACCTATCATCGGCTAAAGGAGTCTGTTGAAGAGGTGGGTATGAAAGCTGATTGTAATAGGATGGCTGAGTAGGCTGACCTCTATTATAAGCATAATTTTGGTATTAGGGCTTATTCTGAAAGTTCTGCAAAGAAAAAAATTGGATCTAAGCCTAAGTCTGTTAGGGTCTCCAAGAAAAATTAGGATGGTCCTTTGAATCTTGATTATATATATTTAAGAATGGGTCATTGACAAGATTGGAGTAACCTTGAGTAGCTAGAACTTGTTCTTAGATGATAGGTGAAAACTGTACATCGTAGGACATTCACTAACATGATGGACTGGGCTAGTACAGATAGAATAAATCTTCTGATAATTAGAAGGTTGTGTGCATTGCATAGGAGATTGTAGATCTAAGCTAGGCATTTATCTATAAGAAGGTCGACTTTATCTAATTTTTAGGCTAGCAGTCCAAATCGACCTCAGAACTAGAGTCAGAATATTTGATCCTGTTGGGTATAAAATATCCACAGTCGAAGTTCTCAGCGGGATTGACCCTTGCAGGCTCCGCCCACGACTTCAACCGCAAGGAAGACTCCGTCCGGACTCCTACGGGAGCGGGCCCCGTCCACGACTTCAACCGCAAGAAAGACTCCGCCCGGACTCCTACGGGAGTCGGGCCCCATCCACGATCTCAACCGCAAGGAGGACTCCGCCCGGACTCCTACGGGAGTCGGGCTCCGTCACCGACTTCAATCGCTGGTAAGCTCCGCCCGAACTCCTATGGGAGCTGGGCTCCGTCGCCGACTTCGACTACTGGTAAACTCCATCCGGGCACCTACGGGGGTCGGACTTCGCACCTGACTTTAATTGCAGGAAGACTCCGCCCAGACTCCTACGGGAGCCGGGCCCCGTCCACGACTTCAACCGCAAGGAAGACTCCCCCCGGACTCCTACGGGAGCTGGGCCCCATCCACGACCTCAACCGCAAGGTGGACTCCGCCCGGACTCCTACGGGAGCCGGGCCCCGTCCACGACCTCAACCACAAGGAGGACTCCGCCCGGACTCCTACGGAGCGGGCTCCGTCACCGACTTCAACCGCTGGTAAGCTCCGCCCGGATCCTACGGGAGCCGGGCTCCGTCGCCGACTTCAACTGCTGGCAAACTCCATCCGGGCTCCTACGTGGGCCGGACTTCACACCTGACTTTAATTGCAGGAAGACTCCGCCCGACTCCTACGGGAGCCGGCCTCCGCCTACGACTTCAACCGCAAGGAAGACTCCGCCCGGACTCCTACGGGAGCCGGGCCCCATCCACGACCTCAACCGCAAGGAGGACTCTGCCCGGACTCCTACGGGAGCCTGGCTCCGTCACCGACTTCAACCGCTGGTAAGCTCTGCTCGGACTCCTACGGGAGCCGGACTCCGTCACCAACTTCAACTGCTAGTAAGCTCCGCCCGGACTCCTACGGGAGCGGGCTCCGTCACCGACTTCAACTGCTAGTAAGCTCTGCCCGGACTCCTATGGGAGCCGGGCTCCGTCACCGACTTCAACTGCTGGTAAGCACCACCCGGACTCCTACGGGAGCCGGGCTCCGTCACCGACTTCAACTGCTGGTAAGCTCCGCCCGGACTCCTACGGGAGTCCGGGCTCCCGTCACTGGACTTCAACTGCTGATAAGCTCCGCCCGGACTCCTACGGGAGTCAGGCTCCATCACGACTTCAACTGCTGATAAGCTCCACCCGGACTCCTACGGGAGCCGGGCTCCAGTCACAGACTTCAACTGTTGGTAAGCTCCGCCGGACTCCTACGGGAGCTGGGCTCCGTCACCGACTTCAACTGCTGGTAAGCTCCGCCCGGACTCCTACGGGAGCCGGGCTCCGTCACCGACTTCAACTGCTGGTAAACTCCGTCCGGACTCCTACGGGGTCGGACTTCGCACCTGACTTTAATTGCAGGAAGACTTCGTCCGGACTCCTACGGGAGCCGGGCTCCACCCACGACCTCAACGCAAGGAGGACTCCACCCGACTCCTACGGAGCCGGGCTCCATCACCGACTTCAACCACTGGTAAGCTCTGCCCGGACTCCTACGGGAGCCGGGCTCCGTCACCGACTTCAACTGCTGGTAAGCTCCGCCCGGACTCCTACGGGAGCCGGACTCCGCCCCCGGCTGTGACTGAAGAAAGACTCCATTCGAACTCCTGCGAAAGCTGAATTCCGAGCTCCTCTTGGACAGATGGCTAACTACCTCTCTCCGCCAGACACTCCAGTCGGACTTCAGTCGGTGGACCTCCCACCCCTGGCGCGTTGCAGTAACGACCGCGATTCTGCTCCATTCCTTGCGGCAGATTCCATGCGGCTCCATCACCCCACGACCCTGCTCCACCTCCTGCGATGGATTCCACGTGGCTCCATCACTCCCTGGCAGGCCGTAATAATGGCCACGGCCCTGCTCCACTCCCTGTGACGGATACCGCGCAATTCCTCTATCCTCTGGCACGTCGCGACAACGGACGCCACTCCGCTTCTCGTGGCAGACTCCACGTGGCACGCCCCGGTAATAGCCACCGGTCCACCCCGCTACTCTCCGCAATAAACTTTTCTGACTTGGGCGGCCCACTACCAAACGGTTACAGGCGTCACTATCAATTTGTTGCCCCCTCTGTCTGTAAATGGGGAACCCCAGATACGTTATTCTATAAGCTCTCATTTTTGCCTAGAAACTCTGCTAAAATTTTCATTCGAGCACTCCATTCTTGTTGAGGCAGAGAACTGACTTGAGCTCGGAGGGTCTTGCCGGAGCAACCCCACCTCCGTTTAGACTTCTTTTGCAGGTCCCGATGGCGACCGCGACTCCCTCGACTCCAGCTTCTCCGGCGCAAGCGATTTTTGCACCAACAGGATTGGTGCTAGAGGAAGGGCGTGTCTTCTCAGCATCCTTGTTCTTAAAGGAGTGCTCAACGGGACCGCCCCGGGCATTTCTTCCGACGTCCCCTCCTCCTTTCTCCACTCATCCTTGCTCGATGCCTCCTCGCAAGGCATCCACGCGATGACCCACGACCTCCACGGCCAGATCTCAGGCTCCGGCCTCACCTCCTATTTCCCAACCTCCTCCTCCTCCTCTGGCGACGGCGGTGGCGTGGAGCAGTTTAATCTATTAACGCAGCAAGTCAGAGGCCTCACTGAAGCTGTACAGGCTATGCAGCAACAGCAGCAGCCGCAAGCGTCAGCGTGCCTAGAAAGGGTGTCGTCGGAACACCAGAATCCGACGACGGGGTGGGCCACTTGGGCCAGTCGTCCCATCCTTCCAGGAAAACAAACCCGAGGGTGGAGAGCCCTCAATCGGATCACGACTCCACCCCTGGAAGATCCCTGCCCCCATTCTGCCAGAGAACCCTCGAGACTCGAAGTCGAGAGGATTTCCTAAACCAGAGACTCCAAGAGATGAACCGGTGGATTGAAGAACTCCGCCATGCTCCCCTCGTTCATGGTGAAGATATTTGCACTGACCCCCCCTTTTCTCAAATGATCGTGCAGGAACCGATCCCGCCAAACTTCAAGCTCCCCAGTTCGAAAGCTATGACGGGACTTCGACCCGGTTGATCATCTGGAAGCCTTCGGATGATGATGCTACTTCACGGCACCCCCGAGCCATTCTATATCAAGCCTTCCCATCCACCTTGAAGGGAGCGGCGAGAAACTGGTACTCGGCTCTGAAGCCGGGTACCATCTTTTCTTCGATCAGATGAGCCACCAATTCGTGGCCCATTTTGTCAGCAGCCGGCGCCCCCGGAAGGATTCGGAGTCCCTCATCAATATCAAGCAGAGGGAAGGAGAATCCATTTGGGCCTACATCAACCGTTTCAACATCGTGGCACTGGAGGTCCGAAACTTGGACCAATCAGTCGCAATGGCCGCTCTAAAGGGCGGCCTCCAGAAGAATGACCTTTTGTTCTCCTAGAGAAGAAGTACCCCAGGGATTTTGTGATTTGTTGGCTCGGGCTGAAGGGTACGTCTGAGCGAAGAAGCCTTCAAAATGAAGGATGAGGAGACCGCGAGAGAGTGGCAGGCAAGAGACTCGAGTAAGCCCGCAGTCGAAAAAAGGCGAGGGAAGCTCGACCACGTTCTCGATCCCCTCTTGGGCACAAGCGTGCCCACACTCCACCCTGGGTACGTAGGCAGAGGAGTCGGATCACGGGGTTCGGCGGGCTCTCCATCGAGAAGGTTTCGCAACTATGCCCCCCTCAATGCCTCGAAGACCCAGGTACTGATGGAGGTCAGGAAGCAGCTCCCTAGGCTAGAGAGGATGCGCACACACCCCAAAAGTGCAATCCAACAAGTTCTATCTCTACCACCGCGACCACAGCCACGACACGGAGGAATGCATCCACTCCGAGACGAGATCGAGGAGCTCATCCGATGAGGTCGACTCGACAGGTTCATCCGACGCCAGCCTGGGGGTAGAAAAGATCGCCAAGGCCCTACCGTAACCTGAACCACCAGGGAGGGAGGAGCAGCCCGGAGATCGGCCCCCAATCGGGACCATCGACTCCATCATCGGAGGTCCCAAGGAGGAGCAGACCTCCCAAACCATGGAACCCAGGAAACCTGTAAATGTATCGCTTACGATTTCACCTTGAATCTAAATTTCTTTCGACTTGGCATGCTCCTCCATTTGGCATGGATTTGTCACGACTGGGTATAACCCCTTCAAAAATTAAAGCAAAGTTATGTTAGAATGGGAGGGGAACCTCATCCTAACATAACTAGAATGAAGGCCGGTTCTTTTAGACCAGATAGGGGGAGAGGCCTTACAACGCCCTAATGTGCCCCCACAGCCATGTCAGCAATAGGAAGAGAACCTCATCCTGACATGAGCAAAGTCAAAGGCTCGGTTCTTTTAGATGGATGGGGGAGAGGCCTTACAATACCCTAATGTGCCCCCACAGTCATGTTAGGAACAGGAGGAGAACCTCGTCCTGACATGAGCAAAGTCAAAGGCCCGATTCTTTTAGACTGGATGGGGGAGAGACCTTACAAACCCTAATGTGCCCCCATAGCCATGTCAGGAACAGGAGGAGAACCTCATCCTAACATGAGCAAAGTCAAAGGTCCGTTCTTTTAGATCGGATGGGGGGAGAGGCCTTACAACGCCCTAATGTGCCCCCACAGCCATGTCAGGAACATGAGGAGAACCTTGTCCTGACATGAGCAAAGTCAAAGGCCCGGTTCTTTTAGACCGGATGGGGGGAGAGGCCTCACAATGCCCTAATGTGCCCCCACAGCCATGTCAGAAACAGGAGGAGAACCTCTCCTGACATGAGCAAAGTCAGAGGCCCGATTCTTTTAGACCGGATGGGGGGAGAGACCCTCGCAATGGCCCTTATATGCCCCCACGGTCCGTTGGGAACAGGAGAAGAACCTCATCCTGACGGTGATAAAATCCGACCGCCCAACAAGATCTGATGAAGGGGAAAGACCCCTCAGCGGCGCCTTCACACTCCTACGCAGCCCCACAAAAAGCGAGGGAAGGGCCCTCACTCGAGAAAGAGGAGAGAAATTAAAGAGGGAGAGCGACGAGCTACGTCGAAAATAGATGAAGGACAAACCACACCAAAGACCTAAGAAACCTCGTCTCAACAAAGACAGGAAGTTCTTACCAAACACCCTCAGCCTCTAAGAAGGCTCTCGACACAGGTCAAGAAGACAGCGACATCTCCAAAGTAATGCAGAGTTCGGACCACCAAGCTCGAGCCCACGGCCATGAACGACGAGGAAAGCAAACCAGCATATCAACGACTGGGTGCCTCCCAACAATGTCAACGTCGGACAAGTCGAACGGCGAGAGAAGTTCGACGGATGATAATTTAATACAATGTGCGGACGAGGTAACACAAAACCCCCTTTTCATTCCATTTGTGAAATATACACTATAAAGCCCAGAAGGCCAAAGAAAAAAAAGCAGAACGACAAAAGGGGACAAAACAACAAAAGGGAAGGTGTATACATGAAAAGACAGAAGAATAAAAAGAGCCCTAAGGAGGCTCTGCTCCTTCCGACCTAGAATTATCTGCTCCACCCCTCATCCAGGACTGCTTAGATTCTCAATTTCTTCTTCTAGCTCTCTCCTTTTCAGCAGTGTCCTGGAGCATCCGACGAAGTCGCTGGCTCTCAGTCTCTGCCTCTCGATGCCTCTTTCTCAGGACCTCAAGTTCTGCCTCCGCATCCGTGACGGCCCGCTGCTCGTATGCCAGCTGGATCTTCAATTGCTGCAGCTCAGTCATCCTTTCCCAAGGGCGGTAGCAAGCCCTTCGACGGTTCCTCTCAGAGACTGGAGTTCATTGGAATCTTGGGCAGAAGTCAGCTGAGCCCTGTCAACCAGCTGCCTCTGAAGACGGGCGACTTCGTCGGTCGCCGCCCTGAGTCTCCCTTTATATTCCTCTACCTGCCTGCGCCAACCGGCCCGATGCACGTCGTAGCTCACCTCGGCATCCTGAAGCTGCTGCTAAAGGTCAGAGACCTTCTTCGACCACTCTCGCTCACCGTTGGCCCGAGCCAAGAGTCGGGATGAACTTCCTCCCAGCTGACCGATCTTCTCCATCGCAGCCGACAGTTCCACCCTAAGAGTGCTGATCTTGGCAGCTTGAGCCCAAATTCGATCGCTGGCACTCTTTTTGCATTCCTCGAGCTCCTTCACGAAGTCTGCCTTCCTCCGGCTATACTCCATGATCCCCTTCACGTGGAGATTTCGAAAGCGGATGGCCTCCACGGTGGCTTCAGAATGACCCTCTCTGATCTGCAAAGTTTGCCTTCCATCTTCTTTGACCTTTTCGTCAAGTGAAAGACTTCCTTCTTCAGTCGCTGGATTGTCGCCTTCAGCGAAATCCCTAGGGGCAGGGGAAGTGC
>NW_027332422.1:2124097-2250579 GCF_000442705.2 Elaeis guineensis | reverse complement strand
ACGCATGTGTGGCTTGCAACATCATCCTTAAGCCCAGATCAACGAGGTTAGAGCATCTAACTTGCAAGGTAATAGATCTGATCTATTGTTTAATACATACATTAGATGTGGTATAGAAACATGTTGATATGATCAACATGTAGTTCACGCTATATTTATATATTTTAATTTCTGATTTAATGCTATATAATAATCATGTAATAGGATCTTAGATCTAGGAATTCTCTAGTTTTAGAAAATAAATTTTGATTTATTTTAGTGTTCCGCTGTATGATCTTGAAAAAGTTTCAAGATCTAACCCTGAAACCCTAGATCTGGTTCCTTCACCGTCCATGACCTCAACCGCAAGGAGGACTCCGCCCGGACTCCTACGGGAGCCGGGCTCCATCACTGACTTCAACCGCTGGTAAGCTCCGCTGGACTCCTACGGGAGCCGGGCTCCGTCACCAACTTCAACTGCTAGTAAGCTCCGCCCGGACTCCTACGGGAGCCGGGCTCCGTCACCGACTTCAACTGCTGGTAAGCTCCGCCCGGACTCCTACGGGAGCCGGGCTCCGTCACTGACTTCAATTGCTGGTAAGCTCCACCCGAACTCCTACGGGAGCCGGACTCTGTCACCGACTTCAACTGCTGGTAAGCTCCGCCCGGAGTCCTATGGGAGCCGGGCTCCATCACTGACTTCAACTGCTGGTAAGATCCGCCCGGACTCCTACGAGAGCCGGGCTCCGTCACCGACTTCAACTGTTGGTAAGCTCCGCCCGGACTCCTACGGGAGTCGGGCTCCGTCACCGACTTCAACTGCTGGTAAGCTCCACCCGGACTCCTACAGAAGCCGGGCTCCGTCACCGACTTCAACTGCTGGTAAACTCCGTCCGGACTCCTACGGGGGCCGGACTTCGCACCTGACTTTAATTGCAGGAAGATTTCGCCCGGACTCCTACGGGAGCCGGGCTCCGCCCACGACCTCAACCGCAAGGAGGACTCCACCCAGACTCCTACGGGAGCCGGGCTCCGTCACCGACTTCAACCACTGGTAAGCTCCGCCCGGACTCCTACGGGAGCCAGGCTCCGTCACCGACTTCAACTGCTGGTAAGCTCCGCCCGGACTCCTACGGGAGCCGGGCTCCACCCCGGCTGTGACTCAAGAAAGACTCCATCCGAACTCCTACGAAAGCTGGATTTCGAGCTCCTTTTGGACAGATGGCTAACTACCTCTCTCCGCCAGACACTCCAGTCAGACTTCAGCCGGCGGACCTCCCACCCCTGGCGCGTTGCAGTAACGGCCGCGATTCTGCTCCATTCCTTGTGGCAGATTCCACGCGGCTCCATCACCCCACGACCCTGCTCCACCTCCTGCGATGGATTCCATGCGGCTCCATCACTCCTTGGCAGGCCATAATAATGGCCACGACCCTGCTTCACTCCTTGTGATGGATACCACGCGATTCCTCTATCCTCTGGCACGTCGCGACAACGGATGCCACTCCGCTTCTCGTGGCACACCCCGGTAATAGCTACGGGTCCACCCCACTACTCTCTGCAACAAACTTTTCCTGACTCTAGGCGGCCCACTGCCAGACGGTTACAGGCGTCACTATCAATTTGTTGCCCCCTCCGTCTATAAAAGGAGAACCCCAGATACATTATTCTATAAGCTCGCATTTTTGCCTAGAAACTCTGCTAAAATTTTCGTTCGAGCACTCCATTCTTGTTGAGGCAGAGAACTGACTTGAGCGTCGGAGGGTCTTGCCGGAGCAACCCCACCTCTGATTTAGACTTCTTTTGTAGGTCCCGGCGGCGACCGCGACTCCCTCGACTCCAGCTTCTCCGGCGCAAGCGGATTTTTGCACCAACAGATCCTATAGAATGATAGGAACATCGATGGATTATAGATGGAAGGAATAAAATATTCTTTCATCTACCTAGGTGGTTCTTAAAATTTTTAGCCATTTGATTATCATGTTTAGCATAGATCAGTCATTCAATTTCAAGATTAGGTTCAACTAGGTCAGAAAAAATTAGACCGTGCATGTATTAGTGCAAACCCTAATATGTGTGTTGTTGAGATTTTTTTTTTTAAGAAGAAAGAGAAAGAAAAGAGAAGAGAAAGAAGGAGAAAAGTTCTAAAAGTGAGATCCTTAAGAAAAATCTAGACCTAAAGACGAAAGATGAGAAGAATTAGTTATGGTTGAATGTTAATTGTAATCAAGTTAGCAAACAACTAAACCTAGATACCTATGGATTTCTTAGACCTAATAGTTTGATATAGAGTGGCTTAATTTAGATACAAATTGGGTTTGTTCTTACTTCCTTTAACTAGCCAGGTAAGAGGTGGGGTCGTTGTGGTCCCCCCGTTGCTTGCCTTAGACACCAGTTGAATTGGTCAGGTAAGCTAACGAAACTAATTAAATAACCACGAGTTCACTTAGGTAGAGTCTTTGTAACCTCTAGCCTTAGACACCAGTTTCAGGGGTAAGTTCGAACTTACTTTGCACTTGACTTCACCACCATACTCAAACTGAACTCAATTGATCTTAGGGGTCAACGTCTACTTGATTTTAGTTAGGCTTGGGTTAATGCGGGATGCTGGTTGGTTATTTTTGGGCTAAGAAAGGGTGATGAAATCTCCACCTTATCTTGTTATGGGTGTTGCCCTTAAATTGATTTGAGATGAATATGCACAACCAATTTCAAGCAAGGGGTTCTATGCAACTAAATTAGATTCATGAAATTAATTAAATTTGAAAGCTTACCTTGTCTCCAGTGATCACCAAAAGAAAATCTAAGATGATGAATGCTTCTAACAATTAAGTTTGTACTCTTGTCATGCAAATTTTATTAAGTTTATATGGATGAATTTTAAGTTAATTTAATAAAATAGTAATTAATACTAAAAGAATAGTCAGGGTTAGGGTTAGGATTGATCTTATCAAGCAAAATTGGAAGCTTTCTATCTTTCTTTTTTGAAATTTTGAATTTTTTTTTGCACAAAGATAAAAAATAGAAAAGTTAGTAAGTTAAATTTATAAAAAAATTAAAGAAATCAAATATTAAAATTGATGCCTTCTCCGATAATGGTGTCAAAAAATTGATACGATCACGATATTGTCGTTAGGACACCATGATAATCAATCAAATTTCGACTTCAATAAAAATTAAAAATATATAAAAAATAGTGAGTAGATCGAATCCACAGAGAAGGTAAGATTTTGATTTAAAATTTTTGATTTTCAAAAAAAATAAAATTTTGAAGAAAGCAATTTAAGTCAGAAAATAAAAATTAAAAGTATGAAAAATAAATTCGATACTAAGATTTACTAACTAGATCCTAGCATCTACATGCAATAAAATTAAATAACAAGAATTTAAAAAGTATAAAATAAATTGGTACTAAGATCTACTAACTAGATCCTAGCATCTACTTGTGAAAAATAAAAGAAAAAATTTAAAGTGTAAAAAATAAATTTTATATTAATTGAAATTAAAATTTAAGTACAAAAAATTTTAAAAAATAAAACTGTAACAAGGATCTGAAGTTAATCAACCAAGCCTCGTCGAAAAGATGGTTGATGATCTCTCCATCTTCCGTCATACTCCATAGAGCAAACTGACTTCTCTCCTTCTTTTTTTTGGATCCCTAAAGTTATTTTATTTTTTTTCTATTTTTTTCTCACTTTTTACTGATTTTTTTTGCTCCCAAAGCTTATTCCCGGATCCTCTATTTATAGATAATTTTTCATAATTTTTTGATAGAAAAGGAGTCCTAAAACTCTTAAAAATTATTTTAATCTCCTAGGAATATTCTGATCATCGGATTAGGCTTGAACCATCCAGATCTATCCAAAAAATCAATATTTTAATCCAAATCAAAGTCGGATCGAACCATAGCCGTTCGATCTGGGTTCTGATGAAGTTCTAGCCGTCAGATCATATAATAGATCTCCTATTCAAAGTCAAAAACATCCTCAGCCATCCGATCACATGATAGATCACTTCTGGGCCGTCGGATCGTGCAAATCCTCTTCTTATAAACTGACAGCAAACGTGGACCGTCGGATCTGATGATGGATGAGTTTTCGATAATTAGATCGCACAAAAACCCCTCTCTCGTTGTGAGCCGTGCCTGTGGACTATGTGAAGTTTTCTATGGACCGCACCCTGATTTCTATGGACCGACCGGCCGGTCCACCGTGTATCGAAGGCTATAAAAATTATTTTTTAAGATATTTTGACTCCGTTTTTTGCTCCGATTTTCATCTGAAAAAAAATATGTATTAAATTTTAAAATTTTTTTTATTATTTTGATACTTAAATTGCTCAATTGAATTAACATCTATTTTTCATAAATATTCACTAATTTTATATTTTTTAAAATTATTTATTTTTGTAAAAAAAATTAATTTATTCATGAAATTAGATTTTTAAGAAGGTGTTAGCACTATAAATTATCAAAAATATCTTTAATAAATAAAAAATATACCATTTATCACAGCCATCTGTCTATCTCTTTCACTTCTTTCTCACCATCAAAAGACATCCTCACTCTAAGGATTGATGGTTTTTTTTTCTCTCAAAGAGGGTTTCTTCTTTGATTAAAGGTGCTCCATCTTTCGTTCATGGTTAGAAGGAGTGATTTTTGTTTATTTCTAGCTTCACGGTCGAGGACTGGAACTTGCCAAGTTGGGGTTGGTTGCAGGCTTCAGCATTTAAGATCCCAAAGCTAGGTGCTGAGGAAGAAGATTGCTTCAAGATCCTTGGAGACTTCACAGCTCCCTTGATTGATGAATTGATATCTAATGAGGCACTATTCAATGTTGGACTTAGCTAGGCTGACCAGAGGTGAGGCTACAGCTATCCTTCTTATCCATCTCTTCTTTAGTGCTGATGATTAAGTTAAGATGATTACATAAATGAGGTCGAAAGATTTTGCCAAAATGAAGTGGAACCTTCTGAAGAAAAGGAAGGCTCCCACGTCCTAAGGTGCCTCTAAGAAGCTGGTAACCCATCGAGGAAAGGCTGTAGACAAGCGTGGCTCATCGACCGAGGCCACTATTGTCTTGGCCACTCCTCCTACAAGTTTGACTCCATCGGTTGTGGCTCCAACCTCTACAGTCGCTCCAGCACCGACATTTTCTCCACCCATGATTTCTTCGCCTGCTATTCCGATACCTCCTTGGAAGATTGGGGGTTAGCCTTCTCCCACTCAGCCTCCGACCGTTGTAGGCCCAAATAGCGTGCATCCTCCTCTCGATGAGATGGATCTAGATGCTCACCTTACCTTTATGCTTAAGGATGCAACCTTTGATAAATGGAGAGTTATCAAAGAGTTGATCGAAAAGGGTGATGCTTCCTGTGGATATGAGGGGCATCGACCGCATGTTCCTTAGCACTTGATAGCAATTCTCCATGGCTGTCATTCATTAGATGCCATTCTTATCTCTAGTCTCCTTCCTGGGTGTTTCTTCTTATCCTTTTGCTCATCACAACTTCTATGTAGGTTCTCCATTTTTTGGTCAATGCATTGGACCATTCACGTAGGGAGGAGATGAACAAGGTTTTGCTTAAAGAAGTCGAATCCGACGTGGCCGAGGCACGCGAATGAGCCAAAGCAGCCAAGACAGAGGCCGATAGGCTGAGGGAGTTCCTCAAAAAAACTTCTATCGATCTCATGAGGTAGGGGGAGGAGCTTCAATCGACCAATGCGAAGCTCATCGAGGCGAGCAGAAGGCCAAGGAGTGAGCGGCGAAGTCCAGGGATTAGATCGCCAAGGTTAGGTGGGAGGCTAAAGAGAAGATTGACAAGGCCCGCCACTCGATCGTGGAATCCTTCAAGGCTTCGGAGGATTTCAAGTGGGAGCTGGCTTGGGCGGTTGATAGCTTCAAGGCATCGGAAGAGTATTACGATGCCCAGATCGCATTCGATCAGGAGTCCTTCAATGTGGGACATGGAACTGGACTTGAAGATTGTCGCCATCAGGTTGCTGCTCGATTTCCTAACATTGATCTCTTCTTCCTAGATGAGGATAAGGATGAGGATGATAAGAAGGCTGCGGAGGAGGTAGCTCCTCTCGCTTCCATGGCTGATCCATCCAGAGCATCTCTGTGTCCCCCAGAAGTCATGCCTGATCCCTCCAGTCTTCAGGGTGAGATCAGAAAATGAAGACTGTACTTTCTTCTTCTTACTTCATACAGAAGTAATCACTAACGAGATGATATTTTGTCCTTTTTATATTTACCTCCGCTTGTCCAGTTCCGTCCATGCACTCTTGTCGAATGTACTCCTGCAACTCTTATGGTCGAGCCTTTATCCGTAGAGTCTTTATTAGCGGTATCTACAGCAAGATCAGGTCCTATATAGACGATCTTGAAAAAATTATTAAGAAGTTAAATAAAAGGACTTTTGCTCAGAAGAAGGAACTGTCAAAGATCAGAAAAGCTCTAGACGAGGTCTTAGTAGAAGTCGACCGACTAAGAATAATCAATCGTCGGAGTATCGTGGCATACTCCATCGAGAAGTCCAACTTATCGTCGAGTCTGCACGACTATCGAAATTTATTAGTGATAAATATATTAATTAGGATATAAAAATATTAAATTCTTTAGCTAGTAATACATATTATGTAGAATTTAATATTTTTTTATTTTTTTAAAATTATTTGGCATAAAAAATTATTCAAAATTTAATCAGTAAAACAGCGTAACTCAAGTTAAATCATGCTCATACCAAAAGCTTGTGGACTTTGGAAGGAATGCTTGGGCTAATGGGCTCATGGCTCATGAAGGAGGAGCAAGTGTACGGCACATTAATGTTTGGAGTGGACGCACGTGGCATTTGAAAGAAGGCTGAGAGTGTGACTTTTATTTGGGACCCACGGAGTTCTTGGCTCAAAGGAAGGCAGGTTCATGCAGAAAGGAAGCACGGCTCACAGGGACCCAGCGGCTTGGAGCAGATTGGGACATGAAAGTATGGGACCCATGGAGTTTTGGAGCATGTGAAGGGAAGAGTTGAGAGGGGACCGGCCGCTTTAAATGTATGGCTTGTTGGTGTGGCTGAGACCAAGGGAGTGCTGGCTGATATGTGGGTCCAAGGGCAAATAAAAAGGGTGCTAGGCTTGGCTATATGTTGCAAGGTGTGGACCAACGGGCTGAGGTGCTGGCTGTACGCGGAGGCCCGGAGACCAAACATAGTTGAAGTTGAAGCGCGTGCGGGAAGCTGCAGCAGCACGTGGGGGCATTTATGTGGAAAGAGCCCAGGATGCGAACGCGCCTGAATGCGGCACGAGCACAGGATTTAAAGATTTTTTTATTTTTTTTTAAAAAATTGAATCAGAAAAGATACTTCTCTATTATCTTACCTCCAACGCTCCTCCAATCTCATCCATCTATTTTTTTTTTACTTAATCTTATCTATCCATCTCCTAGCTCTTGTTCTTTTCATTAGTCCCACATTAGAAAATCATGAAAATCTCCTCCCTCCTAATACCTATAAAAAGACCACTATTACTCTCTATTGAGGACATCTCTCTCCATACTATAGCACTTATAGGGGCTTACATGACAAATGAAAATATCCACCTTTTAGATTTTTTTAGCTACCTTGTTCCCACTTTTATCTATCCATCAAACATATGAGAAGGAGAGCCAGTCAGGAGGAGGTGCAAAAATCAGAAGGGAAGAAAGCTCTACAGAGGAAGGCTGTAAGAGGAAGTCCTAATTTAATTTTTTTTTTTTTTATATATTTTATATTTTGAATCTAACTCCAAATCCTTTTAATGGCTTAGGAGTTAGGAGTAGATTGCAGTACAGATTTAAATTTCAGCAATAAAATTTCGTTTAATATTCAGTTAGTTATTGCTCACACTAATTAATTTCTACAATCTTTAATTTCTGCAAGTAGTTTTCTTTTTTATCACATCATATCTAGTTAAGCAATTCCTTCTGAGATTTGCGATGAAGCTAGATCATGATTAGAGGCCGATGCTCTTTGATTTCTTTTCATACTTTTGATGTTTAGAATCCTCTTCTCCTATCTCTTGTGGAAAAGCTTGATGGGGTTATAGTTGGGTTAGAGTCCCTTCATAGGTGACATAAGAGAAGAAGAAAAGAGAGATCAAAGTCCTCAACTCTTTCTTACCGTAAACTCTTGATAGGTCATAGTTGGGTTAAGTTCCTTCATGGCCTATGTTTGAATCAACATATGAAAAGAGAGTCTTTTATCTAGGATAAAGCAAAATGCTTGATGGATTATAGTTGAGTTAAGTTTTTTTATGATCCATACTTGTTCATATTTTGTACTCTGATAAGAAGACCTAAAGGACATTCAATAAGAAACCATAAGAATGGCTATCTAAATCATTGGCCTAGTGGATTTAAAAGCCCTAGATCCTTTAGTTAATAGATTACTGTAATTATTCCTTTCACTGCTTCATTAGTATTTAACAAACAATCTCCATTTCTTCTTTAAAGCTTGCCTGAGTTAGAATTTAAATGCACTTTAAACATTCAATTCCTTATAGGATCGATCCGTATTCACCGAACGTGCTACATTACACACCGTGCACTTGTGATTATATTTAAGACACATCATTGAGGATGCCACTTGGGGCATTGCTATTTGGGAACAAGATCTCCATGTTTGGCTTCATTGGTCTGAAAATAGAATTTTGGAGTTGAAGTCATCGAAGGCTGCTACTGATGAGGCGAGAAGATGTTTTGCCGATCACATGGTGTAGCTTCAGAAAGATCTCCACACTACCCAGGGGAAAATATCCAAGCTTGAGCACTCAAGGAATGTGGTTGCCAAATAGATCTGAGGGAGAGTCTGTGGATAACCAGAGGATCCCAAGGCCTGGTCGGATAGGAATCAGCCGATCCCATGTCTCCAGACGACACGATCAGGCATATGTTTGACGTGGGGTATGCAGCAGGCTTTTGGATGTGTCAGAATTAGATCAGAATGGTATTTTTGGGACTCGATCTCTCCAATATTTCTCCCGATTGCGGTGCCGAGACCTTCACCACTCAGGGTAGGTCTAGGGGCATGGAGATACAAAAACTCAGTCCTGCTGGTGAGGAGGTTCGTGAAGAGACTTCCGATGAGATTTTGGAGACTGGGGCTAGTCACGATTCATTGTAAAAATATTTGAAGTTGTCTTGCTTGCAATGATGATGTTCTTGTAATTGTGATGAGTCACGTAAATATGATGACAAACACTTACCTCGTGTTGTCTTTTCTTTTTTTATGTGAAGCTGTCTGATGTCGTCACCAACCTTTGATTGGTATAACCCTTTTTCCGAATGAAGACCCCTCGGCACTCTTTCTATCAGATTTTCTATGCATTAATTGTGGATGGCCCTCCGATGCTTCATGATTCTCATATATTTATGTTGGATTTGACTATCGCGCATGTTAGTCATGGGGAATAGTGGCTATTGCCCCTTTCGATGGAATGAAGTTTGGAAAAGGACACCGATTCTTCAGGGATACACCATGTGACGATATTTTGGTTCATGAAGTGTTGCCTTTTTAACTTCTGGAGTGGGGAAGATGTGCCATTTATGGCCCAAAGGTAGTTGCACTTTTCAGGCTGGTGATTTGTGGTTAGTGAGGGTACTGGTGCCTATAAATAGGGGCCGGTTGAACTCAATCTTCCACCTTTCTTCCCTTTGCTCCTGCAAAAAAAAAAAAAAACTTCCTCTCCCTTTTGCCACCATGATGCCAACATAGAAAGCCATCAAAGACAAGGTGAAGGAGAGGAGGGCTGCCGAGAAGGTGGCCTAGAAGAGGGCCTAAAGCGAAAATTTAGTGCAGGGGCAAAATAGTAATTTTAAAACTTTTTCAAAATTACTATTTTACAGCGAAATTATTAATTAATCTCACTAATTAATACTAATTAACCCTACACTAGGATCTAAATATGTACAACAGCATGCATTTAAATTTGAAATTCAAATTTGAATCAGTAAACGTTTTACAGTACTGTGTTCAGAACACATCACCTTTTGCGGGTAGTCGATCACCGCAATCTGTTCATCGTCGGAGGGCTCTGATCATCACGTCGCAGCCACCCAACTGTCTGGCCTCTGTGGATCGTCCACACGAAGCTCCCGTCTGATCAGCTCCTCACGAATGCTAGTTCGTGATTTCACCCTTTTGATGGCAGATGTTGATCGAACTCCTTCGATCGATGTGTGCCGACTTCTTGGATGCTCTGGATCATTTGCACAGTTACTTGAGAGGCTGATGGATCTCTTTCTGAAATTTGGTGGACTCACGACACTCGTGGCACATCAATCTCACTTCCCGAACCCTAGGTAGAAACCCTAGGGTACACACCAAAAACCCTGCGCCCAATTTTCTCTCTTTTCTTTCTTTTTCTCTCGGAAGGTTTTGGACCTTCACCTTGCACAGAAGCCTTCCGCACGCCCCAAAGTTTCTCTCCTAATTTTTCTACACACGTCCCACCTTTCTCCTCTTTTTAAAACAACGTCAAACGTGTCTTATCCGCGTGAGAGGATAAAGACAAGAGGTTACACATTTGAATTCAAATCAAATTTGAATTCAAACGAAAACCAACTTATCCCTATCCTTTTGGGCATGAGAAGAGAAGGGGCGTGGCTCTTTGTGCGTAGAAAAAGTTTTATGAGAAACCTTTTCTCGTGTAAGTAATGTGGCGCACAAAATGGATAAGGATGAAAGGGCAAGTGATAAGTTATCCATTCAAATTCAAACATGCTTTGAATTTGAATGGCTAACTAATTATTTTATCCATCCATATGGCACACAAATGAGGACGTGGGGAAGGGTTTTGTGTGAGAAAAATTTCACGAGAAGTTTCTTCTCGTGAATTCAAATGGGTAAAAGGAAGTTGGGTGACGCAGGGAATTTAAAACAAGGTGGTTTGATTCAAATTTAGCCAACCTAGTTTAAAATAGGTTGAGCACAATTAGACCAAATTAAACCCAACATAATTAGGCTTAATTAGGCTTAATAAAATCCTAATCAAATCAGAAATTAACTAAACCTAACCCCTGATCAAATCAGGGACTAAACCACCTTAGCGATTAGGTCAACATTTAACCTAATCGGGTCAATCCAAACTGAATCCAATTCAATTGGACTTGATCCAAAAATAATTACTCAATCAAATTAAGTTAATTAGTGATTAAATCACTAATTAAACCTCTCATAAATATTGAGTCCAAATTCGATGGGCAATCAGGCATCAGAGACCATCGATATGAAACCCTGATCAAAGAGTTCAAATTTCAAATTCAAAATTTGAAATTCAAAATTTTGACCCCGGTACCCAAAATGTGTGGAACTCATGATTAGAGAATCCTAATTCTCAATCATAGAGTCCCAGATAGATAAGACTCATAATCAGCTATCAGATCAGAAAGGAACCTCTAATGTGTGTGACCCCGCAGGTTCGAACCTAAGCCGGTAGCACAGGAACCAATTTCTGTACTAATCGAAGTGACCATCTAGCAATGGTACCCAATGATCGGATAGGTCGAATAATCGCAATCGCAACATTCAGAACCTACGTGAATATGGTTACCGTATAATTCATCCCTTTTGACCCCTGTGTTTAGGATGACTCAGAGTTAAACTATCAACCCTGATGATATCATCCGAATCGTGCTCAACTCAATTAGTCCTGTGACTCCTCACTAGGACTACCCTAGCCAAGGTTTTGCTAAATTGAAACATGACTGTACACAGCTCCTAAACTGGAGTGGTCAATCCCATCTTGACATACGCACCGACAAGTCAAGTACTTGACTACACCCAGCAACCTTCCGTCACTGAATTAGAAATTCAGGTAGTCCAGTGCCTAAGTGCAGTGAGTTGCTTGCAAGTCACCGTGGCGGTCTCAGGTCGGAGGGACATTTATACCCATATCCCATTAGAGCAAATCTTGACAGCAGAAATAGCTCCGGAGTTGGTCACGTTCAGTGCAGATGTACCATTACATCTCACCTGTATGCCATACCAGTGTCTCCACACTCTTTGGTTATGAGGACAACCAACCCATATGGCACACAACGACCTATGCTCGATAAATATTATCGTCCTTGGTAACAACGTATCATTTGGTCGCGAACATGTTTAAGGACTAAACGACAAATCCTCCTTTGTCGAGTCTAAATAGTCCTAAGGACTTCACCACAACACAGGAGTTCATTAGAAGATGAAACATTTGTGATGAAAAAATACCAAAATAACTTTTATTTATTTATAATTCATGTACTAATACAAAAAGAGCACAACCGTCAACAGGCTGACGATTGGCTTTGGGATACTATTCCCAACAATCTCCCACTTGGCCTAAAGCCTATCGGTGCAGTATCTAATACCCATCTTCGACTTGTAGTCATTGAACTCCTTCACCGCAATGGCTTTAGTGAATGGGTCGGCCAGGTTCTCCTTCCCGTCGATCTTCTGAAGGTCGACGTCACCTCGATCCACGATCTCCCGGATGAGATGGTAGCGGCGCAGAATATGCTTCGTCCGGTGGTGTGCCTTTGGTTCCTTCGCCTGAGCAATGGCTCCAGAGCTGTCGCAGTAGAGCAAAACTGGACCAACAAGGGAGGGTACTACTCCGAGCTCGGTGATGAATTTCCTCAGCCACACCGCTTCTTTGGCAGCATCTGATGCAGCAATATACTCCGCCTCGCATACTAAATCAGCCACAGTGTGCTGCTTGGAACTCTTCCAGCAGACAGCCCCACCATTAAGGGTAAAAATAAATCCTGACACACTCTTGCTATCATCTCGATCAGACTGGAAACTAGAGTCTGTAAACCCTATAAGTCTCAAGTCTGATTCACCATATATAAGCCACTGGTCCTTAGTATTTCTCAAATACTTCAGGATGGTTTTAACAACCTTCCAGTGATTCTCTCCTGGATCAGATTGGTATCTACTCACTACCCCTAGTGAGTATGCCACATCTGGTCGTGTACATGTCATGGCGTACATGATAGATCCCACTGCCGAAGCATATGGAATCCTACCCATACGCTCTCTCTCTTGAGGTGTTGTCGGACAATCCCTCTTCGAGAGAGAAATTCCATGGCCTATCGGTAGATAGCCTTTCTTGAAATTTTTCATGCTGAACCTTTTCAGCATAGTATCAATGTACGTGGACTGGGATAAGCCAAGCAACTTTTTGGATCTATCCCTATAGATCCTCATCCCTAGGATGTAGGAAGCTTCTCCCAGATCCTTCATGGAGAACTGTGACGATAGCCAAATCTTTATTCCCTGTAATGCAGGGACATCATTCCCGATTAAGAGAATGTCATCCACATACAATACAAGAAATACTACTGCTGGACCATTAGCCCACTTATAAATGCAGGGTTCTTCTCCATTCTTAACGAAGCCATATGTTTTGATCGTCCTATCAAAACGTATGTTCCAACTCCGAGATGCCTGCTTAAGTCCATAAATGGACCTCTGTAGCTTGCACACCTTAGACTCATCTGTGGATGTGAACCCTTCAGGTTGTATCATATACACCTCTTCGTCCAGCTCTCCGTTTAGGAAAGCTGTCTTCACATCCATCTGCCAGATTTCATAGTCCAGATGGGCAGCTATCGCAAGCATAATCTGAATGGATTTGAGCATTGCCACAGGAGAAAACGTCTCGTCATAATCTATACCATAACGTTGACGATATCCCTTGGCAACCAGACGGGCTTTATAGGTCTCCACCTTTCCGTCTGCGCCCCTCTTCCTTTTGAAGACCCACTTACACCCTATGGGTTTTACTCCTTCGGGTGGGTCAACCAATGTCCACACATCGTTGACCTTCATGGACTCCATTTCGGATTTCATGGCCTCTAGCCATTTCTCAGAGTCAGGTCTCTGCATTGCATTCATGTAGGTGATCGGATCCTCATCATTTTCATCAAGTTCGATAGGATCACCATCCCGGACCAAGAAACCATAATATCTGTCCGGTTGATGTGGTACTCTACCAGACCGCCTTAAGGGTGCATAATCAATGGGCTCTGGATCTGATCTAATCAAATCCGGTTCAGGTTCAGTAACATGTGTCGGTTTTTCCACCTGTCGAACTTCGTCAAGTTCGACTTTAGAGGCAACAGTTCCTTCACTAAGGAACTCCTTTTCTAAAAAGATTGCCTTAAGGCTGACAAACACCTTTTGCTCATCAGCAAGGTAGAAATAATACCCTTTGGTCTCTTTTGGGTACCCTATAAAATTACACTTGTCAGACCTAGGTCCAAGCTTGTCTGTAATTAAACGTTTAACATAAGCCGGACACCCCCAAACCCTAAGGTGCGAGAGTACTGGCTTACGTCCTATCCATATCTCATATGGCATTTTGGCTACAGACTTACTCGGAACTCTATTTAGAAGGTAACAAGCCGATTCGAGCGCATATCCCCAGAGGGAGATTGGCAGACCAGCAAACCCCATCATGGATCGAACCATGTCTAACAGGATCCGATTCCTCCTTTTAGACACACCATTATGCTGTGGTGTTCCAGGAGGAGTCCACTGAGAGAGAATCCCATTCTCCCGTAGATACGTCAGAAACTCATTGGAAAGGTATTCACCTCCTCGATCAGATCGAAGAGTTTTAATACACTTCCCAGTTTGTTTTTCTACCTCATTTCGGAATAGTTTGAACATTTCAAATGATTCCGACTTATGCTTCATCAAATAGACATACCCATACCTAGATAGGTCGTCCGTAAAGGTTATGAAGTAGAAAAATCCACCTCTTGCACTTGAGCTCATGGGTCCACATACATCAGAATGTACCAGACCTAAGAGTTCACTGGCCCGCTCACCTTTTCCAGTAAAAGGTGACTTGGTCATCTTTCCAAGAAGACAGGACTCACAGGTTGGAAGTGATTCACAATCACTAACTTCAAGAATTCCTTCTTGAGCCAACCTGTTTATCCTGTTCTTATTGATATGACCTAGCCTACAGTGCCAAAGGTAGACTTCTGACACATTATCTATTCTAGAGCGTTTATCGAATTTTTGAACCACATTAACAGGCTGTGATAGTAAGTAAATTCTATTATTTAATTGTCCAACAAATATTGTAACACCATTCAAAATGATATTGCAAATATTTCCTTTTATTAAAAAATCATAACCGTACATAAATTAATACTAAAGACTTGGACTTTAGTCTAAAGTTTTTCCCAATATTTTTACGAACTGGTAGCCTCATCCTCCAATTCGAGAAATTACTTTAATTCCTTAATGGGTACTAGAATCCACACAGACTACACACGAGCCCAACTTTGGTTGGTCAACCCATGTGCATCTATGGGTAGGTTCTTAACCAGTTGTTTCTCTAAACAACTTCTAGTAATTTATTTTGCCCCAGAACCTAATCAGTAGGCTTTGGCCTCCACTGAAAAGATCTGGTTAGGTCCAACCATTAACATGACTTAATTTAGTGAATTGGACCAATAAATGATCAGGCCCGACTTTGGCCGGCCAACCTAACCACCATCAGAAAGACTCAATCAAATTATCATATTATGAATAATAATTTTATTAGCCAATGAGCACCAGACCTTTGGGCCTCCAATGATCATTGAACTAATGGACTCATTATCATTCACTTAATGGGAGGCTATGACTTAGTTATCATTATGACTTAATCATTTTAGGGACCTAATAATTTTGAGGATTTTATTAAAGAATAGTAGAGAAGAAATCATCCAGCCAATTTCAATCCTCCCACTGACTTCACCAAGTCAGATTAAAAAGGATTTAATTAAAGCTGGCATTAGGAGCACCTAAATCAGTCATACTGATTTACCTAATGACATGGGTGAGCTCTAATCACCAAGTGATCTAATCAAAATCTAACTTACCAGATTGGCCAGGTAAGTGAGATCAGTGGTGGGGATTTGCCATTAACTCGTCAATGATCGAATCAATGCGAGTAGCTCCCGCTTAAGAACCACTGGTCAAAACTGCTGAACTTACCTTAGACACCAATCGGTTCATTAGTTTTAATTTTGATCAACTTAGTAAATAGAGCTCCACCGCGTAGCCATGAATTAAGTCCATCTTGGTCTAGTTAAAGACATGGACCCATTCAACTACAACTATTGAAGTTGAGTCTAGAGTATCCTTGACCTAATCTAATTCAACTTTTGATTAGATTTGACCAATTACTCTAATTAGTCCATTTTTTAAACTAACCTTAGGTCTAACCCAATTATGGACCTAATTCATCTAACCCATTGACCCAAAAGTTTATGCAATTGTCTTAGGTCTTAATTCACAATTCTAGACCTACTAGACAATACTTAATTCTTTTAATTAAGTACTTGGGCTGATGGGTCAGGGTTTGGCATTTCGAAAATAATTTTCAAATTTGAAAGATTTTATTTTCTGTTCACCAAATGTGTTAACTCATTTCACAAACAGGTCAGCACATTTCATAAACAGCAATTCTATTGCTCATTTCATAACAGAAAATAACTCAAAATAAATCATAAATTTTCTTTTAGATCTAATCTAACATATTCATGATAAATTTCTTAATTAAGTCCTTTCGCTGCTTCATCGGCATGGGATATAATTGCATCGGCACCCCTACCGCCATAGGAGACCCCATCGAATGGGAAGAGAGGGCCTTTAAACCCTACTTTTCTCCTATGACCGGACGGCCATGGCAACCAACCTAATTAGATTACTTGCTACTTGGATCAAGTATATCTAAATATATAAATTTCAAAATTTAAATTTTGAATTTCAAATTTCAAATTTCAAATTTTAAATTTCAAATTTGAGATTTTAACCAAATTTCAAATTTCGAATTTTCAATCTTTGAATTTTAAATTTTGAATTTTGAATTTTAAATTTCAAATTTCGAATTTCAAATTTCAAATTTCAAATTTGAGATTTCAACCAAATTTCAAATTTCAAATTTTGAATTTTGAATTTTAAATTTCAAATTTCAAATTTCAAATTTCAAATTTGAGATTTCAACCAAATTTCAAATTTCAAATTTTGAATTTCAAATTTGAAACTTCTAACAAATTTCAAATTTTAAATTTCAAATCTTTTTGAATTTTGAATTTTAAATTTTGAATTTCAAATTTAAACTTATAGATTACACCTTAATCTACGCATGCATATGTATATCATATTCTAGAACCTACTCTGATACCAATTAAAGCGAAAATTTAGTGCAGGGGCAAAATGGTAATTTTAAAACTTTTTCAAAATTACTATTTTACATCGGAATTATTAATTAATCTCATTAATTAATACTAATTAACCCTACACTAGGATCTAAATATGATACAACAGCATGCATTTAAATTTGAAATTCAAATTTGAATCAGTAAACGTTTTATAGTACTGTGTTCAGAACACATCACCTTTTGCGGGTAGTCGATCACCGCAATCTGATCACCGTCGGAGGGCTCTGATCGTCACGTCACAGCCACCCAACTGTCTGGCCTCTGCGGATCGTCCACACGAAGCTCCCGTCTGATCAGCTCCTCACGAATGCTAGTTCGTGATTTCACCCTTTTGATGGCAGATGTTGATCGAACTCCTTCGATCGATGTGTGCCAACTTCTCAGATGCTCTGGATCATCTGCACAGTTACTTGAGAGGCTGATGGATCTCTTTCTAAAATTTGGTGGACTCACGACACTCGTGGCACATCAATCTCACTTCCCGAACCCTAGGTAGAAACCCTAGGGTACACACCAAAAACCCTGCGCCAAATTTTCTCTCTTTTCTTTCTTTTTCTCTCGGAAGGTTTTGGATCTTGATCTTGCGCAGAAGCCTTCCTCATACCCCAAAGTTTCTCTCCTAATTTTTCTATGCACGTCCCACCTTTCTCCTCTTTTTAAAACAACGTCAAACGTGTCTTATCCGCGTGAGAGGATAAAGACAAGAGGTTACACATTTGAATTCAAATCAAATTTGAATTCAAACGAAAACCAACTTATCCCTATCCTTTTGGGCATGAGAAGAGAAGGGGCGTGGCTCTTTGTGCGTGGAAAAAATTTCACGAGAAACCTTTTCTCGTGTAAGTAATGTGGCGCACAAAATGGATAAGGATGAAAGGGCAAGTGATAAGTTATCCATTCAAATTCAAACATGCTTTGAATTTGAATGGCTAACTAATTATTTTATCCATCCATATGGTGCACAAATGAGGACGTGGGGAAGGGTTTTGCATGAGAAAAATTTCACGAGAAGTTTCTTCTCGTGAATTCAAATGGGTGCAAGGAAGTTGGGTGACGCAGGAAATTTAAAACAAGGTGGTTTGATTCAAATTGAGCCAACCTAGTTTAAAATAGGTTGAGCACAATTAGACCAAATTAAATACAACATAATTAGGCTTAATTAGGCTTAATAAAATTCTAATCAAATCAGGAATTAACTAAACCTAATCCCTGATCAAATCAGGGACTAAACCACCTTAGCGATTAGGTCAACATTTAACCTAATCGGGTCAATCCAAACTGAATCCAATTCAATTGGACTTGATCCAAAAATAATTACTCAATCAAATTGAGTTAATTAGTGATTAAATCACTAATTAAACCTCTCATAAATATTGAGTCCAAATTCAATGGGCAATCAGGCATCAGAGACCATCGATATGAAACCCTGATCAAAGAGTTCAAATTTCAAATTCAAAATTTGAAATTCAAAATTTTGACCCCGATACCCAAAATGTGTGGAACTCATGATTAGAGAATCCTAATTCTCAATCATAGAGTCGCAGATAGATAAGACTCATAATCAGCCATCAGATCAGAAAGGAACCTCTAATGTGTGTGACCCCGCAGGTTCGAACCTAAGCCGGTAGCACAGGAACCAATTTCTGTACTAATCGAAGTGACCATCTAGCAATGGTACCCGACGATCGGATAGGTCGAATAATCGCAATCGCAACATTCAGAACCTACGTGAATATGGTTACCGTATAATTCATCCCTTTTGACCCCCGTGTTTAGGATGACTCAGAGTTAAACTGTCGACCCTGATGATATCATCCGAATCATGCTCAACTCAATTAGTCCTGTGACTCCTCACTAGGACTACCCTGGCCAAGGTTTTGCTAAATTGAAACACGACTATACACAGCTCCTAAACTGGAGTGGTCAATCCCATCTTGACACACGCACCGACAAGTCAAGTACTTGACTACACCCAGCAACCTTCCGTCACTGAATTAGAAATTCAGGTAGTCCAGTGCCTAAGTGCAGTGAGTTGCTTGCAAGTCACCGTGGCGGTCTCAGGTCGGAGGGACATTTATACCCATATCCCATCAGAGCAAATCTTGACAGCAGAAATAGCTCCGGAGTTGGTCACGTTCAGTGCAGATGTACCATTACATCTCACCTGTATGCCATACCAGTGTCTCCACACTCTTTGGTTATGAGGACAACCAACCCATATGGCACACAACGACCTATGCTCGATAAATATTGTCGTCCTTGGTAACAACGTATCATTTGATCGCGAACATGTTTAAGGACTAAACGATAAATCCTCCTTTGTCGAGTCTAAATAGTCTTAAGGACTTCACCACAACACAGGAGTTCATTAGAAGATGAAACATTTGTGATGAAAAAATATCAAAATAACTTTTATTTATTTATAGTTCATGTACTAATACAAAAGGAGCACAACCGTCAACAGGCTGACGATTGGCTTTGGGACACTATTCCCAACAGGCCAGGCATGTTGGTCCGTCCTCCTCCCGTAGGGCACCATCCGTCTCGTGGTCTTTACCATCTTCTAGGGGTGAGGGTGCCCCCTAGTTCGAGCGGATCCCCCTACAATCTGAGAAAATTGTACCCAGGAGTTTCGGGCCTCCACAGCATTCGAGAGGGAGGCCATCGATATTGCCGCTATCGCCTTTGTCTTTGGATTTGAGGACTGTAAGGTCCGCCTATAGCGTATGATGCCGTAGCTGGATCTCCACTGCCTTTAGTTAGAAAATAGTGATGAGGGGGTGGGGGCCTTCTCCTTAGATGAGGATTGAGCCCCCTCATCATTTCTTTTGCTTTTCTTTTCTTTTTTCTTTTCTCTTTTTTGAAAAGTGGTGCTATGGGCACCATCTTTTTTATAAATATTATAAACAAAAGTATCATTTTACTTCCCTCCGTGTCTTTGTGCATTGTGGATGCTTGTCAATTTCCTTTTTTTTGACAGATCTAAGGTTATCTTTATCTTCTAGGCTGTCGTATGAGGGTCCTATAGGTTAGCCCTCTAGAGATTCTTTTAGATTTTCCTTCACTTCTCATATGACTAAGGTCTTCAATGGCATTGACTCGTTGAAGAGTGAGTATGACCTTCGAGGGTCCTGTAGGTCAGCCCCTGCTTTTTAGTCATCGAGGTCTTTCAAAGAATTATGCCCTATAAGTCAATCGCATATGGGATGCGATAGAGTATATTTTATAATTTATCTTTCAAACTCATATAATTAATATTTATTTTAATAAAATAGATTTTTTGATTCATTATATACTGCATCTTATTGTTCTTAAGATTATAATGAACCCCATAGGTCCGGACAATGATTTTAAGGCCATGATGAGATCATGCCAGTGAGACCTAAATCCTTGATAGTCCTGATCTAAAATATTTCTAGTCATTGGTACATTGAGTCAGAGATCAATAATACCGATAAGACTGGCATGTCCTATGTATGCTCAGAAATGAGGATGGTTGATCTCACAATCACTTGTGTGGTGACACTAATACAAGAATATGGGTACTTATTAGAGAATGAGTTTACTAAATTGACCTATGAGAGAATATCAGATGGAGTCTTATTTACATGTCAACTGATGATTCTCTAGTGGGAGTTGTGTAAGTGATCCTTAGACTTGAGGTCACCATGATACCTTATGTACATGGATCCATATTTTGGTTCACTACCTAGCTTGATTCTTTGATCCTTGTGTGGGGTATTCTAGATATGATGAAGTACATATCAAGATTGTAAATGATCAATAAGAGATCAATCACTCCTAATAAGAGGAGTGAATATCTTATGTGATCTTATAGGATGATGATTTTGAAAGTCTTTGGCCAAAGTAAGGTGATAATTAGAAAAGAATTTCTAATAATCATCAACTGAATCATCACCTTCAGATCAAGATACATAAAGATAAGTGATTGGATTTGATATATTTTCACATCCACGCTCATCTGGGATATTGTTTGATTGAAGAATTGAATTATACAGAAGCTTACCACTGAAGGATATTTTGATAATTTTTTATCAAAATTTTAAAGCTTTTGGATAGTCATGATACATTGCTAGATATTAATCTTGACTTGTGAATTCATTAGAATTAAAAGAGTTTAATTCTGAAGTCAATTTGAAAGAGTCCAAGTTGATTGTGACTCTTCGGGTGACCTAATCTCATCGAATTAGGATTACATCGAAAGTCTTGATCTACTGTTGGCTAGATTTGGAACCCAATGGGTCATACACTTTGAATTTAATTTTGATCTAATCTAATTAGAGTTTAATATAAATTCTATGGATTAATTTGATATACTAGCATATTGTATTAACCCAAATTTTCAAATTGGTTTAGATCATAGTGTTTGAGCCAACCTAAACCAGTTGGCTTTGACCTAATGGGATTGGGTCAATTTGGATTGGATCCTTATCCAACTTAAAAGAGTTCAAGTGGAGAAGGATTCTTTTGCACCCACAAGAACCCATGGCAAAAATAAATGCCGCCCCTTTATTTTAGGCATGTGAAAGGAAGAGTCCTTCTTAATGAGGACTCTTAATTTTCTACGCGTTACCTTAAATTCCCGATCAGAAATCTTATGTTTTGATATCAAAATTTATTGAATTTTTTATGGCATATAGAATACTAAGAGTCCTTCTAGTCCAAATAATTGGATCACTAAAAATTCACTCAGTGAATTTATTTGGTGCATGGGAAGTTGGTGCACCAAAGGTTGGCACTCCGTCATCCCATATGATGTCCCCTGGTCCCCTATTTATAGGAGATGCCCCACATGGCTTCTTGTAGTGATTTTTGGCTAAAACTAAGAGGAGGGATGTGGTAAATATAAAAAAAATTCTAAAAAAAAATGAGAAAAAAAAGAGAAAATTTTGAGGGGCAAAAGTTGCTACAAGGGTGGTAAGATTTTCAGCAAGTGTTGCTTGAGTGCCCTAGGATTTGATTTTGCCATACGTTGGAGCTAAAAATTAAGTTCTAGGTTGTATGACATCTAAATAATGTCTTCTTGGTGTCGTTCTCATGATGAGATTGAAAGCAACTGGGCTTTGGTGCGATCGTGACGTAAGTTCAAATCCTGTAGTGTTCTTGAGAAGATAAGGCTGCGACAGCGCACCGATTGGAAAGGACTTTGACTAACTTCCGTGTGGATCACCGTTGGAGGACTTCTACCTTAGAGACTTATGAAAAATACTAACATGTCACTTTTTCATATTGGTTAAAATATAATTTTCTATCTCTTTGCATGTTTGAATTTATCTTTTATCGTGATCAGCAAAGTGATTCTAGGATTTTGGGTTCGGCTCGATAGTTTTATTTGACAAAGCTATTGATTTTTTATTTTAAATTTTTTAAAAATTACTTTCTACTGTGTGGTTGGAACTCAATAGTAGTATCAGAGCCACCTTTGTCTGATTCGATCAAACAAGTGCAATAGTTGTGCATAGATCATTCTTGTGCATATCTTGCTAAAAAAAATTTACATTGATTTATAGCATCAATCCTTTAAACTCAAAAATTATTTTTGACTTTATACATATCATGATTTTTAATTTTAGTTATTAAATTATTAATTTAAGATAATTTTGAAATGTGTATTATCATAGTTGTATGATGCTCAAATTTATGCATTGTTAAGGATGTAAAGCATGCCTAATGTGATTAGAGTTTGCTATTTTTTCTTGATATGCTTGACATATATTTTGATATTCATTGCACCCTCATATAATTTTAACATATCATATGATTGTTATTTAGAATAGTAGAAGCATGTCAAGTTGCATAATTTATAGTGTACATTTTATGTGGTTGTAGTTAGGATGTGTCGAGATCAGTTTAAATCTCTCGTCAAATTATATTAAGTTGTAACATCGGGATTCACTTTTTAATCAAAAGTCAAATTCTTAAAATCAATTGGTGTCGAGAAAAAGTATGATAGGTGATTTTCTAATTAGGTCCGTATGCTAGTCTGGCCAACTCTGTTAGTGTCCAGAAAAGCTAGGGGAGCCTCCCTCCTACTTATCTGATCAATTTGGTCTTGTTGATTTTTGATTAGATTGATTAGTGATGTAGAATTACAAGGATCTTCTTTTAAACTTATCGATAGAGTATGTCAAAATCTTAATGAGCTTGTTGTGCTATCCATAAAGCTTGCTATAGAAATTAACATGATGTTGATCAAGTGCATATTGATACTTATGGCATATTTGAATAGTATTACTTTGTTGTGCATCCACAAGGACAGCATTGTTTAAGTATGACCATATAGGATTGAAGGGTCAACTTAACTAGAACACTATAGTTTGTTGTGTTATCTACAAGACTATATGTATCTAGAGATCAGAATGAAAGATGTTGAGAATTATAAAAATACAGTTGGTAAAGAGTTACCTATTCTTAAACTCATGAATGCTTGTTGTGCTATCCATAAGATATTTGTGAGCAATAGGGACCTCAACCCCATTAAGAAATATTAGAATATTTTTTTATTTTTATATTTAAGGGCTATAAAGTTTTATAAAATAGTGGAGACATAATTAGATAAAAGTCCTAGTCTAGTTGTACATGTCATCATAAGTCATCCGCTTATGTTGTATTCTTGTTATTATAGATTAACTACACTCATGGCTGCTCACTTTCGCTTAGAGGTATTCTAGATGCAAACAAATTGACTAGACCCAACTATATCGACTGGTTAAGAAACTTGAAAATTATTCTTACTTAGGAGAAAGTCTCCTACATTTTGGATATATCTGCTCCAGATTCTCTTGGAAAAGATACTTTCAAGGAGGATAGAACTGCATATAAGATGTGGAAAGATGACAGTGTGACTGTCAAATGTATCATGCTTGCTTTTATGAGCAATGGCTTCAGAGGCAGCATAAGGACATGGACATTCTCTCTATTCTCCTTAATCATAAGGAGTTATATAGAGAATAAAGTCAAACTACTCAATATGAGATATCGAAGTAGTTGTTTCGTGCCCGTTTGATTGAAGGTTCTTCCATGCAAACACATGTCCTAAAGATGATTGATTTGATCACTCATCTGAGATAATTGAGTTTTGCCATGGATGGTGAAATAAGTCAGGATTTGATCCTACAGTCTCTCCCTGACTCTTTTTCTCAGTTTGTCATTAATTATCACATGAACAAATTGAAAATCAGCTTGCCAGAACTATTGAACATGTTGAAAACAGCAGAGAGCCATTTCAAGGGTGAGAAGGCTCAGATCCTTTAATTGATAAGATCAGCAAGAAGAAGGCAAAGAAGGATTCTAAGAAAATGATAAACCCTAAGGCTAGCATCTCCGAGAAGAAGGCGAAGAAGGTCTCCGCTAAAGGTACTTGTTATCACTGTGGTAAGAAGAGCCACTGGAAGAGAAATTGCAAGAAATACCTTGCAATCGTGAAATCGACAAGCATTGCTAAAGGTTTGTTTATGATACAAACTAATTTATCATTAAGTACTTCATTTTCAAATTCTTAGGTATTGGATACCGTCTGTGGCTTACACCTTTGTAAATCATTGTAAGATCTATAGAAAATAAGGAATCTAAATAAAGGTGACTTTGAGCTGCTCGTGCTAGTGGAAAATCCATTCAGGCCGAAAAGCCATAGGAACCAGGGTTTTGAAGTTACCTTCGGATAAAGTTTTGAAACTAAAAATCTATTATTATATTTTAAATATTGTTAGCAATATTATTTCTATACCTTTGTTATTGGAACAAATTTTGAAATAATTCAAAGAATAATATTTTTTTATATATTTTTCTAATGAATATTATGGAAGTGCTTTTATTGATAATGGTCTTATGTTTCTTTCACTTAATGATAATGTGCTTCATGTTGATAATATGAAGAAAAAAAAGAGAGAGGATGTGAATTTCACATACCTCTGGCACTACCGACTTGGCCATATAAATGAATCAAGGATTAACAAGTTATACAAAAATAATTTCTTTAATCCTTATGATTATGAATCGTAAAACTTGTGAATCTTGCCTTATAAAAAAAATGATCAAGACTCCATTTACTGGACATGGAGATAGGACGAGTGACATTTTGGATCTTGTACATACTGATGTATATGATCCAATATCGACTCAAGCTAGAGGTAGATACTCTTACTTCACTACATTTACTGATGATAGGTCAAGATTTGGATATGTGTATTTATGAAATACAAATTTGAAGCTTTTGAAAATTTAAAGAGTATCAAAGAATGGTCGAGAAACAAACTGATAAATATATTAAAACTCTTCGATCAGATCGAGGAGAAAAATACTTATCTAGTGAGTTTCTTGATTATTTGAAACAAAATGAAATACTCTTTTAATGGACACCTCCTTATACTCTACAATTAAATAAAATTGCAAAAAAAAAGAATCATACCTTATTAGATATTGTGTGGTCCATGATGTATTTCACGGATCTTCTGTTATCCTTTCAGGGATACGCCCTCGAGGCTGCAGCATATATTTTAAATAAAGTACCTTCAAAATCTATTTCTAACACTCCATATGAAATATGAAAAGGGTAAAAGATCTAATCTTATGCATCTTAAGATTTGAGGTTGCCCAACTTATGTGAAAAATGTTGATGGACATAAGCTGGATGCTGGATCAGAAAAATATAGATTTGTAGGTTATCCCAAGGAGAGTATAGGATACTACTTCTATAACCCTACTCAACAAAAGGTGTTAGTTGGTAGGCATGCTGTTTTCTTGAAAAAAAAAGTTTATCCAAAAAAGAGGCAGTAGGAGGTCCGTTGAACTTGAGAAAATTAAAACCTAGAACCCATCCAGGATTCATCAAATAATTCTCAATGAGATGCATCCATTGTTGAGGCACAACCACTACACACACCTCCTCTCTGAAGATCCAGTAGAGTGCGTAATATACCACTCAGGTATGGGTTTGTCATTGAGAATAGCAATATAACCCACATCATTGAGAATGATGATCCCATAACCTATTCGAAAGCTGTTATGAGTAGTAACTCTGACAAGTGGCTCAATGCCATGAAATCTGAAATGGACTCCATGTATGTCAACCAAGTATGGATTTTGGTTGATACACCTAAGGGTGTGACCCCAATAGGCTGCAAATGGATCTTCAAAAAAAAGATTAGAGCAGATGGCCAGGTAGAGATCTATAAGGCCAGATTGGCGGCAAAAGATTTTAGCAAAAATAAGGTTTGATTATAAAGAAACTTTTTCGTCGGTAGCCATGCACAAGTCTATTCGATAATACTTGCTATTGCAGCATACTATGACTATGAGATCTGGCAGATGGACATCAAGACTACCTTCCTCAATGGAAACCTTGAGGAAGAAGTCTATATGACTTAGCCAGAGAGATTTGTCTCTAGTGGGAGAGCAAATCAGGTATGCAAGCTGAATAGATCCATTTATGGATTGAAGCAACCATCGAGGAGTTGGAAATCCATTTTGATGAGATAGTCAAATCATTTGGTTTCATCAAAAATATGGATGAACCTTGTGTGTACAAGAAGAATAGTGGGAGTGCTATTATTTTTTTGATCTGTATGTGGATGACATACTACTCATTGAGAATAATATCCCGATGTTGCAATCGGTCAAGACTTGGCTATCACAAAAATTTTTCATGAAAGACTTGGGTGAGGTGTTCTATATACTTGGTATTAAGATCTATAGGGATAGATCGAATAGGATGCTAGGCTTGTCCTAGTCTAGGTACATTGATCTTGTATTGAAGAGGTTCAATATAGAGGAAAGTAAAAGAGGTTACTTGTCCATAGGTCATGGCATACAACTCTCTAAGAAGATGTCTCCTAAGACACCTGAAGAGAGAAATAGAATGAGTTCTATTCCTTATGCTTCAGTTGTAGGATCAATAATGTACACTATGTTATGTACCAGACCTGATGTTGCTTATGCCTTGGGCATTGTAAGCAGATTTTAGGCTGATCCGAGGAGGATCATTGGAAAGCTGTGAAAAATATACTCAAGTACTTGAGAAAGATGAGATATTTTTCTAATATATGGTGGATCTGATTTAAAATTGAAAAGTTATACCAATTCTAATTTTCAATCTGATCTAGATGATAGCAAATCTATATCTGGATATATATTCACCTTGTATGGTGGTACAGTAAGTTGAAAAAATTTCAAACAGCAAACTGTTACTGACTCGATCACTAAGGCTGAGTATATTGCTACAAGTGAGGCTGCTAAGGAGGCCGTCTAGATGAAAAAATTTATTACAGAGTGGGTTGTGGTTCTATGGATTGAACAACCAGTGCCTCTTTATTGTGACAATACTAGGCAGTTGCTCAAGCTAAAAAATCAATATCTTATCATTAATCCAAACACATCCTAAGATGATTCCACCTCATTCGGAAGATTGTCGAAAGACGTGATATGATCGTAGAGCGAGTTGACATCAAGAATAACATAGCGAACCATTCACTAAGGTCTTGTCATTACAGTAGTTTGACCGCCATCTGGATAGCATGGGCATCAAGTATAGGGGCGATTGACTTTAGTGCAAGTGGAAGATTGAAAGAATTATATCTTACAAGCCAATCGCATATGGGATGTGATCGGATATATTTTATAATTTATCTTTCAAACTTATGTAATTGATATTTATTTTAATAAAATAGATATTTTTGATTCATTATATGCTGTATCTTATTATTCTTAAGATTATAATGAACCCCATAGGTCCAGATAATGATTTTAGGGCCATGATGAGATTACGCTAGTGAGATCTAAATCTTTGATAGCTCTGATCTAAAATATTTCTAGTCATTGGTATATTGAGTCAGAGATCAATGATACTGGTAAAACTGGCATGTCCTATGTATGCTAGAAAATGAGGATAGTTGATCTCACAATCACTTATGTGGTGACATAATACAAGAATATAGGTGCTCATTAGAGAATGAGTTTACTAAATTGACCTACGAGAGAATATCAGATAGAGTCTTATTTACATGTCAACTGATGATTCTCTAGTGGAGTTGTGTAAGTGATCCTTAGACCTGAGGTCACCATGATACTTTATGTACATGAATTCATATTTTGGTTCACTACCTAGCTTGATTCTTTGATCCTTGTGTGGGATGTTTTGGATATGAAGTATGCATAAAAGTTGTGAGTGATCAATAAGAGATCAGTCACTCCTAATAAAGGGAGCGAACATCCTATGTGATCTCATAGGACGATGATTCTAAAAGTCTTTAGCCAAAGCAGGGTGATAATTACAAAAAAAAATTAATATATCATCAACTGAATCATCACCTTTAGATCAATATACATAAAGATAAATGATTGAGTTTGATATATTTTTATACCCACAACTCATCTGGGATGTTGTTTGACTGAAGGATTGAATTATACGGGAACTTACCACTGAAGGATATTTTGATAATTTTTTATCAAAATTTTAAATCTTTCAAATAGTCATGAACATTGTTAGATATCAATCTTGACTTATAAATTTATCAAAATTAAAAGAGTTTAATTCTGAAGTCAGTTTGGAAGAGTCCAAGTTGATTGAGACTCTTCGGGTGACCTAATCTCATTGGATTAGGGTTACGTCGAAAGTCTTGATCCACTGCTAGCTACATTTGGAACCCAATGGATCATACATTTTGAGATTTGGCTTGATCTAATCTAATTAGAGTTTAATATAAATTTATGGGTTAATTTGATATGCTAACATATTGTATTAACCCAAATTTCCAAATTGATTTAGATCAAAGTGTTTGAGCTAACCTAGACCAGTTAGCTTTGACCTAATGGGATTGGGAATTTGAATTGGATCCTTATCCAACTTGAAAGAGTTTCAAGTGGAGAAGGATTCTTCTATGCCCACAAGAACCCATAGCAAAAATAAATGCCGTCCCTTTATTTTAGGCATGTGAAAGGAAGAGTCCTTCTTAATGAGGACTCTTAATTTTCTATGCATTACCTTAAATTCCTAATCAAAAATCCTATATTTTGATGCCAAAACTTATTGAATTTTTTATGGTATGTAGAAGACTAAAAGTTCTTCTATTCTAATAATTGGATCACCAAAATTTCACTCGATGAATTTATTTGGCACGTGGGAAGTTGGAGCACCAAAGATTGATGCTCCTTCATCCCATGTGATGTCCCCTATTTATAGGGGTGCCCCACATAGCTTCTTATGGTAATTTTTTATTAAAACCAAGAGGAGGGATGTGATAAATATAAAAAAAATTCTAAAAAATTTCTAAAAAAAAAAAGAGGGAATTTTGAGTGGCAAAAGTTGCTACAAGGGTGGTGAGATTTTTAGAAAGTATTGCTTGAGTGCCCTAGGATTTGGTTGTTCTATGTGTTGGAGCTAAAAATTAAATCCTAGGTTATGTGACATCTGAAGAATGTCTTCTTGGTATCGTTCTGATAGTGTGATCAAAAGCAACTGGGCTTTGGTGCGATCATGATGCAAGTTTGAAGCCGGCAGTGTTCTTGAGAAGACAAGGCTGTGGCAACGCACCAGTTGGGAAAGACTTTGGCCAACTTCCGTGTGGATTACCGTTGAAAAACTTATACCTTGGGGTCTTGTGAAAAACTCCAACATGCCACTTTTTCATATTGGTTAAAGTATAATTATCTATCTCTTTGCATGCTTGAATTTACTTTGATCATGATCAACAAAGTAATTCTAGGATTTTGGGTTTGGCTCGATAGTTTTATTTGATAAAGCTATTGATTTGCTTGTTTTAAATTTTTTAAAAATTACTTTCCACTGCACGGCTAAAACCCAACAACCTTCCCATCCTTAATGACTGGCCAGTCAGAGGCCACCTCATATTTCTTGTAGATTGATAGAAGACAAGGAACCAATGCCTTTAGAAAATTAAATTTCATTAAGGAGGATTGTGTGACACATCACCGATAATATATTCGAAGATTTTTTGAATTTCATAATCGGGAGATTGCTATTCTATCAAGTGGCTTCATCGATAAGGTTTTGGCTTGATGACCTCCTTGACTTAGTATGGACCTTCCCAAACTGGGGCTGTTTGCCTCGCTCCTTCGATTGTGACACCTCCACCCTACACAGCACCAGGTCGTCGAGTCTGAAGACCTTGTTTCGGACTTTGGCATTGTAATATCGAGCGATCTTTTATTGATAAGCTATCATTCAGATGTGCACCTTTTTCTTGGCCTCTTTAAGTAGATCTAGGTTGGCACACAGCCTTTGTGAGTTGGTCTGCTCATCAAAATTCTTTATCCTTGCTGATGAGACCCCAATTTCAATGAAATCACTACTTCCATCCCAAAGGTTAGGCTGAAGGGAGTCTTCCCTGTTGGGACTCTTGGGTCATTTGTATGCCCACAGTACATGAGAAGCTCATCAGCCCAAGATCCTTTGGCTCTATCCAACCTTGTCTTCGGCCCTCGCAGAATTGTGCGATTTGTCACCTCTGCCTCACCATTAGCTTGGGGATGGGCGATAGAGGTGAGATGATATGCTATCCCATGCTCTTCATAGATCCTTCAAATTTGGGCCCTATGAACTGATGCCTATTGTCAGTAATCAGCACTCTGGATAAGCCAAACTGACAGATAATTGACTTCCAGATGAAGTCTACCATCCTTGCTTTTGTGATGTGGGCAAGTGGTTCTACTTCTACCCATTTGGTGAAGTAATCCACGGCAATGAGTAGAAACTTATGCTGGCCTGACACTTATGAAAAAGGGCTAAGGATAACCATTCCCCATTATGCGAATGGCCAAGGGGTGCAGATGGGAGTGATCGGTATGACAGGCAGTTGCTATAGATTGGAGTTCCTATGGCACTTATTGTTGGAATTTCTTGTATGGTGCATGCATGTATATTTTAAAATTTTTTCTAAACAACACAACAGAATTAAAATTAAAATATCTTTTAATCTGATACATGCATATATAAAATATAAAACATATAGATCTACTTCATATGTTGAAATTGAATACATGCTGAATTTTATACTGAAATTAAATATGTGATTGAATCACATATCTGTTTTACTTTTTCTTTCTTTAAATTTAGATTTGAAAGAAGGTAGGTTCTTCTTTAGCTATATAAGTGCCTGACCTCTATAGGCATCCACTCAGGATCAGTCTGAAATAGCTCTCTATAGTGTTGATCTTTCTTCTTCAAGAACGATCTTGTTAATCTGAATGAAGTCTGGATTGTGATAAACTCTTTGATTCTTTTCTTAATCTTTTTTTCTCTTCTTTTCTTGCTCTTCTTCCCTTGGTTATGCAGCAACCAAGGTCTGAAATATAGCACCCAAGAGATGCCGCCCAAAGCCTTTGGCATTGGATGATGGAGGATACCTAACAATGCTTGGGCATTAAAACTAGAAAGGGAGAAGAGAGGGAGGCATGGGGAACTTATGGAAGGCTTGGCACCCTCTTAGCCTCTCTCTAACATGCCATAGGGAAGAGGGGTGAGCCTTCCTTTAGTCCATCACACCATGAATTAAGTGGGCATGCCCAACTTGATCAAATCAAGTGGCGCCTCATACAAACAATCAAGAAATTTGATTAAGGGTTTGAATCCTTAATGCATATGATCCAAAACCTGAGACACCCAACAATTGGAGCTCAATGAATCTAATTTATTTAGATTATTAGCAGGTAATTAACTTGAATTAATCTTATCACATAAGTAATTTAAGTACAAAGAGAAAATTGGATTAACCTTGTGCTAGTAAGGTTACCCTGAACCCAATAGAGTTTCTCTAAACTCAATTGAGACTTCATAAGTCCAATTACTTATTCCATGCCTAATCCCTTTGTTGTGTGACCTCATAAGTTTAATTCTATTTGATAGTGAGATATACTATGATTTCTATCATAGTATCATTGAAACTCTTTTCAATAGGTCAGAATGATTCCATTTTAATTCAATAAGGATTGTCGATGCTGAACAACCCTAATCAGCTCTCACAATCCATCAGTGATACCTAACAATATGTAGTGATAATTCAGCAGAACTGAAAAAGAACTCAAAGTATTGTAGTTCATATGTGATTTAGTTTCTCTATCATGAGTCTCGACTAGATGGCAGGTTATAGATAAATCATCACATCTCATCATCAGTCATATGATAGATTCGATTAGCTCAAGTCCAATTATGATCCTTATGAATTTTTTTTTTCATTTATTAGACTACTATAGCTACGGACTTATAGATTTAGCCTTTCAAATCTCATAGGACTACTTTTTTTTATGAAGATCGATAATTCCTTCTAGATGCACACCCTACTCCTACAGTGGACCAACTGTCGCCAACATCCACACAAGGACACAATGAGATCACATTTATGTGTCGGTCAAACTCTAGTAGCCTTCCTATGTGAATCGTAATATTGCAGGTCAAAGAACTATTCACACAACTACAGCATCAAGACGATCATCGATGATTAAATAGAAATCTAAGTAATTTCTCGTATGGTCACGCTCAATACTAGTTGTCCTCTAACAACTACCCATATTTGTCGCTTAGTATCTTTACACTATAGATTAGAGACTCATCTATCTCAAAAGAAAAGATCTATGTGTTGATCTATCTGGATCGATCACCATCCTCATGATGATACTATGATCGGGAGTACTTAAAAATTAATTATACATACCTCTAATTCTCAACACCTTGAGAATATATATCATAAGTATTAAGTCCATGGATGATTTAAGGATACATCATACTTAAATAAAAATAAAATTTATCTTTTTATTGATTAAATCAATATTTTAAATATAAAATTATGTCCTAGAGTTATTACAATGTGTCAGCCGTATTAGCTTCTAGGACATACATCCAACAATCTTTTACTTGGACTAAAGTCAATTAGCCACTAATCTAAGTCCCATCTTCTAAAGTGGACTTCCATCTTTGGCTGGCTCAATTGCTTTGTTAATGAATTTATCATGATGTTTGTGGAGTCTACTCTTTGCACCTCGATATATTTTTTTTCGAGGTAGTTACGTATGATATGGAACCGTCGCTTGATGTGCTTTGATTTTGATGAGATCTCAGCTCCTTAGTAAGTGCTATGGCTCTATTGTTATCACGGTAGAGTAGTATGGCATCCGATGTCATTATCTTAAGCTCCACGATAAACTTTTTGAACCAAAAGTCTTCCTTTGCAGCATCCGAAGTAGTGATATATTCAGCTTCTGTGGTCGCATCCACTATGATGGGTTGCTTGAAACTCTTTCAGCTGACTGCGCCACCATTGCATATGAACACATATCCTAATATAGACTATCTATCATTAGGATCAGATATGAAGTCTGAATCAGTGTAACCATCGACTCATAACTCAGATCCTCCTCCAAAGATCAAGAATAAATTCTTAGTTCTTCTCAAGTACTTAAAGATGTTCTTCACAGCTATCCAATGCTCTTCACCTAAATTCGACTAATACCTGCTGGTGACACTCACAGTAAGGGCAATATCAGGTCGAGTATATAGCATGATATACATGAGGCTCTTTATGGCTAGGCATAAGAAATCCTACTCATGTGCTGAACTTCTTCAGATGTGTTTGGATACATCGTCTTGAAAAGATGAATACCATGTCTAAGAGGTAGCAGTCCTTTTTAGAGTTTTTCATACTAAACTTTTTCATCACTTTCTTTATATACAGTTTTTGTGACAAGCCTAGCATCCTTTTAGATCTATCCCTATAGACTTTTATTCTAAGAATATAGGATATTTCTCCTAGATCTTTTATGAAGAATTCTTTGGACAACCATCTTTTGACCAAAGTCGTATGAAAATATCATTTTCAATAAAGAGAATATCATCCATATACAATATGAGAAATATTATTGTACTCCCATTGATCATCTTGTATACACAAGATTCTTCTTCATTTTTGATGAAATCAAATGATTTGATCGCTTCATCAAAATGAATGTTCCAACTTTGAGAAGCTTGCTTTAATCCATATATAGACCTTTATAGCTTGCAGACTCGATAATCACTATCACCTGATGTGAAACCCAAAGGCTGCTCTACATAGATATCTTCCTCAAGATATCTATTTAGGAAAGTAATTTTTACATCCATCTGCCAGATTTTATAATCATAATAAGCTACAACAGCAAGCAGAGTGCAGATAGATTTCAGTCTGGCTATATATAAGAAGATTTTCTGATAGTCAATACTTTCACGCTAACTATAATTTTTACCACGAGCCTAGTTTTATAGGTCTCTTACCATCTGTAGCTATTTTTCTTTTATAGATCTATTTACATCCAATGGATACTATACCTTTGGGTGGAACCACTAAGATCCATACTTGATTTGAGTATATTGAGTCAGTTTCTGACTTTATGCATCTAACCATTTCTCAAAATTGATGTTAGATGTCACCTCGTCAAAGGTATTAGGATCATCACCATGACCCTTATCCCTATAAGGAATATTTTTTTACTTTCTCCGTAAGCATACCCATGTATCTTTCATGAGGATGAGAGACCCTGCTAGATCTATGAGGTGATGGAGGAACATCAACTATTGGCTCATAAATAATGGGTTTCTGAGGATCAATAGCTCTTTGCTTATCAGAGACCTTCTCTTCAAGCTCAACTAATCTCCCACTGTCACCATCCTAGATAAATTATTTTTTTAGAAATATAGTATTCTGACTCACAATCATATTGTGATCTTGTGAAAATTAGAAGTAGTATCCTATTGATTTTTTAGATACCCATGAAATGAGCTATTACAGATCTATCATCTAATTTATCAACCATCTATCTTTTGACATAGATTAGACATCCCAAGTCTTAAGATAGTCTAGACTCGATTTCTTATCGTACCATATCTTATGTGATATGGTAGGAATGAATTTTGATGGAACCTAATTCAATAGGTAAATTGTAGTTAATAAGGCATGTCCCTAAAGATATAAGGATAAATTGGTGAAGCTCATCATGAACCTAACCATATCTAATAGATCCTATTCCTCTTTTTAGATATTCCATTGAGCTGAGGTGTTTCAGAAGGAGTTCATTGAGAGACTATGTCATGTCCTTAAGTTATCTCAAAAATTTTTGACTAAGGTATTCACCTTCTTGATCAGATCGAAGAACATTGATGGATTTATCTGTTTGTTTCTCTACTTCATTTTTGAATTTCTTAAACCTTTTAAAGGCTTCAAATTTGTATTACGTCAGATACACATATCCGTAATATGACAGATCATCGATAAAGATGATGAAGTAGCTATAACCATCTCTGATCTGTACATCAAATGGCCCATATACATCAGTGTGTACCAGGATAAGTAACTACATGGATCTTTCTCCATATCCTACAAAGGGTAACTTGTTCATTTTTTTTTGAAGATAAGATTTATAAGCTGGATATGACTCTGAATCAAAAGAGTCAAGGATCCCATCTTTTTTCAATTTGTTTATCCTATTTTTTCAAATATGATCTAGTCAATGATGCTATAAGTACTTTTGGTTAATTTCATCTTGGTCTCTTTTGACCTACAGCACTCACTACTTATTTAAATTTACATTCGCATCAATATGCAAGTGACAAAGACTGTCAATTAAAAGATCATGTGCAATCAATTTATTTTATAAATAAATAAAATAAATATTTTATTGAAATTAAAATCAAAATCATCCTGTCCTAGCATAGATATGAAAATAAAATTTTGACTAGCTATAAAAATAAAATAACAGTCTTTTAAATCTAATCAAAATCCTAATAATAATTGAAGAAGATAAGTACCAATGGCTTCTGTAGTAACTTTTACTTCATTACTGATCCAAGAAATCATATCACCTTTTCTCAACCTCCTATTTTCTATTAGACCCTACATTGAAGTGCATATATGAGCACTCGAACTAGAGCCCAATATCCAACTAGAAGTAGAAAAATCGCTATATTAGATTCAATTACGAGCATATCTTCTGAAGATTTGTCATCCTTTTTGATCTTTAGGCTCTCCATGTAGAGTGGACAATTTCTCCTCCAATGGCCGTCAGCATCATAGTAGAAACACTTTTCTTTATCTACAGTCTTCTTTGGCTTGTTCTCCTTCTTTTGCTTCTTCATAGATTTACTCTTCTTCTTCCAGCCAGACTTTCTCTGGGAAGAAGAAGTTGCTTCACAGTGAGAACAGTTCTCCTTAAACTCTTCAAAGATTCCTCAACAATGATCAACATATTGACCAGTTCGGGTGTAGTATAGTCTAGTTTGTTTATATAAAAATTTATAATAAATTGACTATATGAACTCATAAGGGATTAAAAGATCAAATCCATCTATAATTTCTTTTGCATATTTAGCCCAAGCTTCTCAAGTTCCTCTATGTCTTTGATCACTATGATACAGTGTTCATGGACTGACTGTCCTTCATGCATCTTCGGATTGAAGAGTTTTTTGGATACTTCAAAGCATGCAGTGCAGTTTTACTCACCATACAACTCTTGCAGGTGAGTGATCATAGCCCTGACAGTGGGCATATGCTCATGTTGGCTATACAACTCATTTGACATAAAAACCAGCACATAACACTCGACTATCTTTATCCATCCACTTATCATATGCTGCTCTCTGTGTAGCACTAGCATGGTTTGGTAACACTAGAGAGTCCTGGTCGAGTACATGGTCTCATTTTTTAGAAGTCAGAACAATCCTGAGCTTTCTAAGTCAGTCTTTAAAATTAGTTCTGATCAAATGATTGGACTCAAGGATGCGAGCTAGAAGGTTTGAGCTGATATGGTTTAACTGCAAGAGTAGAGATTCAAATTAGACTTTTATACTTTAAATTTTATGTTTGCTCTAGAAACTTTAAGAAGCAAACAAAAACTCCCACTATTTTTTTGGATCCCAATACTCCCTGGGTGGGAAGCAAAAATCATAACACGATAACTGGATTTCTAATGGGTGCTGCAGTCCCACCAATATCATGCACCTCACCTAATAGTTATTGATAATATGCACACTGATGCATGGATAACTCTTTGTTCAGATACTTCTCTAAGCATGTTGCAGCAACTTGGTCTTTAAGTTATGTGGGCTCACCTAACAGTTATTGACTACACACCTTAGTTAAATCTGATCCATCATTCACAAGCAGGTGCAAGGCATCATTGGGTCCCTCACCTAATAGTTATTAGGCCCAACCCTATCCTTATCCTAGAGTAACTCTTTGCTAATAGAGTGGTTGCGTATTCTCAGTACAACTGAACCACTGCAACCAGCTGAGAATAATCAATACCAATAGAACACCCACACATCTACAATGATGGAAGACCTATTGATTTAATATTTATTGGGAGGTTTAAGGTTTAGGTCTCATCTAATCAATTATCAAATAACTGATCTAATTAGCATGGGTTAAACCAAACTGCCAAGCAACTATATTAAACACTCAATCTTTCAAATTGATCAAGTAAGTGGAGATTGGTGGGGGTCTCCCATTGTCTTCTTTAGATACCAATAAATTGGTCAGATTGGTATACAGAACCAATTAAATAACCACCTCTCAATAACTTGCCTTGAACACCAATAGATCAATGGTTCAAATAGATTAGCTTCAACAAATCAGGCTCAAGCCATCGAGCCGAATTAGGTCCTTAGATTAATACATTCTACATATGAAATTTAATCGATTTGATCAATAATAATTGTACGATCTAAGACTTAATTGATCTAATCCTAATTAACACTTAACTCAGTTGGATCAATTACTTAATCAAATTAGACCCACTATGTCCAAATCAAAAATTCTAGATATAATCTAATTACATGATCTAATTATTGATTTACCCATGACCAAAACCCTTATGCATAAATATAAATTTTAGATTTAAATTTTTTACATAAAAGATAAATTTTAAATCATAAAGTTAATTTTAAATTTAACATATAAGCATATATCTCATATATGTATGTAAAATTCAGATCTAAACAAAAATTTAGATCTTATCATATATCTCATATACAAATCATCAATCAATTTTAAACTAATTTTTATTTAGATATGTAATCATACATCTCATATACGAGTCATAAATTAGGTCTTAAAAATTTCAGATTTCATGTATGCAAATATATATTATATATATGAACTAGAAAACTATTTAAAATAATTTTTAGATTTATGCACACCTTCATATATCCCACATATGAATTAAAAATTAGATCTAAAATAAATTTTAGACTCAAATTAAATATTTATATGTCTCATGTATCAATTATAATCAGATTTTGAAACTTTTTTTAAAAATATGTATGTCAATTTCATGCATATGAAATCCGTGGCTCTGATATCACTATTGAAATTTTTGTATGGTGCATGCATGTGTATTTCAATTTTTTTTAAAATAATATAATAAATTAAGATTAAAATATCTTTTAATCTAATACATGTATTTATAAAATATAGAATATATAGATCAACCTCATATGCTAAAATTGAATACATACTAAATTTTATGCTGAAATTAAATATGTGATCGAATCACATATCTGTTTCACTTTTTCTTTCTTTGAATCTAGATCTGAAAGAAGATAGATTCTCTTTTAGCCACGTAAGTACCTGACCTCTATGGGTATCTACTTGGGATCAATCTAGAATATCCCTCTGTGGTGTTGATCTTTCTTCTCCAAGAACGATCACTACGAATCTGAACAAAGCTTGGATTATGATCAACTCTTTGATTTTTTTTTTCTTTTTTTTTAGTCTTCTTTCCTTGGTTATGTAGTAATAAGGTCTAAGAAAAGCACCCAAGAGATTCCATCCAATAGCCTTGGGCGTTGGATGATTGAGGATGCCTAACAATGCTTGGGCATTAGAACTAGAAGGGGAGAAGAGAGGGAGGCATGGGGAACTCATGGAAGTCTTGGAGCTTGCTGATTTTCTGATGCTAAGACCCTTAGAGAAGAATCCTTTAAATAGAGGAAAGGTTTTAACCCTATTCAAAACCAAATAGCCTCTTAATGTGAGTCCTACTCGCATTAGGAATCCTTATTGCTCCCTCTCTTTGACCACGCCTAGGTGAACCATGTGTTGGCACCCTCTTAGCCTCTCTCTCACATGCCATAGGGAAGAGGGGTGAGCGCTCCTCTAGTCCATCATGCCATGAATTAAGTGAGCATGCCCAACTTGATCAAATCAAGTGACGCCCCATGCAAATAATCAAGAAATTTAATTAAGAGTTTGTACCCTTAATATATATGATCCAAAATCTGAGGCACCCAATAATTGGAGTCAAATAAATCTAATTTATTTAAATTATTAGTAGATAATTAACTCAAATTAATCTAATCACATAAGTAATTTAAGTACAAAGAAGAAATTGAGTTCAACTTTGTGCTAGCAAGGTTACCATGAACGCAAGAGAATTTCTCAAAATCCAATTGAGACTTCATAAGCTCAATTTATTAGAAAATATATCCTAAAGTCAATCATTTGAACGATGGTGCTCTTTATAATTTGTATATAAATTATGAATAAATAAAAATTATTTTGATATTTTATCATAAGATGTTATCTATATGTGTTTTGATGAAGTCCTTAGAACTATATGACAATCGATAAAGGATAATTTACTGAATAGTTCTTAAACATGTTCATGATCAAATGATACATCACTAAGAGATGATGACATTTATCAGTGTAGGTCGTTGTGTGTCATATAGGTTCATTATCCTCATAGTCAAGGAGTGTGAAGATGCTGATATGGTATACAAGTGAGATATAGGGGTACATCATCATTGAATAAGTGACTCACCTACAGAGTACTCTACCATCAAGAGCAGCTTGCGAAGCATATAGGCATAAGTATCTCTCAAACTTGAGATCACCATAGTAACTTACAAGCAACTCACTGTACTTTGGTATCGGACTATTTATATTTTTAATGTAGTGATGAAAGGCTACTGGATACAGTTAAGTACTTGTAAAGTCTGTGCGTGGATCAAGATAAATTGATCCCTCTAGATTATAGGAGTTAATGTATCACTGTATTTCAATTTAGTAAATTTTGGGCCCAGATAATTCATGTAATAGATTTGAAATGTTAAAATACAACATGGATGACTCATTCAGGATTGACAGTTAAACTCTAGATCATCCTTGAGCATTCGAGATCAAAGGGATGAATTATGTTGTAACCATATATGTAGGTTCTTGAATATTACCTTGCAAATATTCGATCTATCCAGACATCGAAAATCATTGCTAGATGAATATTTGATTAGTACAGAAAATAGTTGCTGTGCTACCGACTTAGCGTTCGAACCTATAGAGTCTCACACAAAGTCAAATGATATAGAAAAGAATTGATCTAAGTCTATGAGTTCAATTTGAAAGTAACTAACTTGATTGAATGAATAGATTAGCTTAATTAAGAATTAAATTAGAGATCATACGAGATTAAATAGTTGACTATGTCTAGCTAGCACTAGATATGAGGTTCAAATTTAATTTCAAAGATGGTGAAGATCTGATCAATGATCCAAGAGATTTATGAGAAATTAAATTCAAGTTCTAATTAATTACAGATTAGATCAGATTTACTTAGGCTTAAATAGGTTAAAAAAATCTAAGTTAAACTTGGACCAAAATCTTAATTAGATTATGATTGACAGGCTCTTCGAATCTAGTTCAAATCAAGTTTGAATCGGATCCAAATCGAGTCAAATTTGAAGTAATTTGATTTACAATCAAAGAGTCTCAAATACCTAAGACTCTCTCATAAGGTGGCTAACCAAGGAAAGAGGGCACTGGAATTTTTCTACCCAATATTGAGCACGCGCGTGAAGGGTCTCGCATGAAAAAAAAATAGGTGCTCTCCTTACTTTAGTGGGTTACCTAGTTGGATAAGGAATCTTAACTAATTTAGTGTCCTAATCAAATAAAGGTGCCACATCTATTTAAGAAATGGACCATAACTAACTAGTCATGAAGTAAATTTTTATGCGACAAAAATAAACAAAGTTATCATGAGAAGAGAGGGATTGTGTGACATAAGAAGAGGACCTTCCTCTTATTCCTTGGCATGAGTTCTCTTGGGTGCTTCTCTTCTGGGCATAAGGACTCCTTTATAGGCATCCTTGCGGAGAGAAAATCAGATCTCCTCCCTCCTCATATTCCCTCATGAAGATTGGTATGAAGAAAATCATCCATCTTTCCTGCAAAGCCAGGCATATATGTGAAGTAGAGGATCTATGCATTCAGTGTTAGATTTTGATCACACAATGAAATATGAATTTCAAAAAAAATTTAACATGCATGTTAATGGTTAGACCTAACTGAAACATTCAGTGGAGGCCTTTGCCTACTAGAAAGGCACCTAGGGCAAAACTAATTACTAAAAATTATTTAGAAAATAATTAGTTAAGAATCTACCCATAGATACATTGGGTTGGTCGAGCTTTTCTCGGGCCCATATGCAGTCTATGTAGATTTTAGTACCCACTAAGGAATTAAAATAATTTTTTGAATTAGAGGTAGAGGCTATCAATTCATATAAAATAGTGAGAGAATCTTTAGACTAAAGTCTAAGTCTTTAGGATTAAATAATTCATACACTAATAGATCTTTATTTTTCTTTCAGGATGGCTAGTAATTTGTCACTCCGCTCACTATTGGATAGTGACAAGCTTATAGGACCAAATTTTGATAAGTGGTATCAAAACTTGAGAATAGTTCTCGAGCATGAGAAGATCCTATATGTGATTACGGATCTAGCATCTGAAGTACCAGCTCCCAATACAGATGCGATGGTCAGAGACACTTATCAGAAGTGGCTCAATGACTGTACAATAGTACATTGTATAATGAGAGCTACTATATGTGATGAATTTAGTTGTAAATTCAATGATGCTCAATCGAAAGAGATGCTTCAAATGTTGAACAAATCTTTTGGCACATTTGATAATTTATCCTCAACAGGGCATCAACCATTGAGAGAGAAAAGAAAAGGATGGTGCATAAAAATTGAGCTAGGGCTACTAAGCCCAATCAAACAAACCAGTCTAAGGTAGACCAGAGTCAGGCAGAATATTTTTTTTATAAGTAGCTGGGGCACTAAAAGAGAAATTATTTTCTATATCTAACTTCCCTTCATCTGAACAAGGCTAGGAAAAAAAATCAACAAAGGGTTGTTGGACAAGGTACTTACATGATAATACCCTATAATTTTTCTATTTGTGAAACTACTATCTAAGTATTGGATATCAAATGTTTGATTCATATTGATAATTTATTGTGGAAACTTTAGGTTAGTAGAAAATTTGATGAGTGAATGATTTCTGAATGTTGAAGATAGAAGAGCTATTCCAGTTCTAACTATAGAAAAAGTTCAGCTTGCTCTCAATTCAAATATCTTTATTTTAAATGATTGTCATTATTGTCCATCATTTCTTATGAATGTAATCTCTATAGACCTTTTGGCCAAAGAGAATTATAGTTTTTCAATAAAGAAAATTTTTGTGATATCATTATGAATGACATCACAGTTATGCATGGATAATTAAATATGACATTTACATTTTATCATAGTATGTTAGTGTAATGTACATATCGAACAAATATCTTAGAATAGATAATATCATGGATGCCTACCTTTGTCATTATAGGCTCGATCATATAAATAAGAATAGGATAAATAGGTTAACTAAATAGAAAATTCTCAACATTAATGATTGTGAATCATTGCCAACTTGTGAGTCCTATCTGCTTAGAAAGATAACCAAATCACCGTTTGCTGGAAAGGGTGAGCGAGCTAGTGATGTTCTAGGTCTAGTACATAGTGATGTATGTAGACCTATGAACATAGCCATCAGAGGAGGGTATTACTATTTCATTATATTTATTGATGACCTATCGAGGTATGGATACATCTATCTTATGAAGTACAAGTCTGAATCATTTTAAAATATTTAAATAATTTTATAATGAGGTAAAAAATAAATTGAAAAGAGTATTTAAAATTCTTCAATCAAACTGAGGAGATGAATATCTTTTCAATGAATTTTTGATATATTTAGGAGAGAATGAGATTCTCTCACAATGGATCCCTTCGGAGATACCACAGCATAATGGGGTGTCCAAAAAGAGAAATCAAACTCTATTAGATATGGTTCGATCCATAATGAGATTTACGAGACTGCCAATCTCTTTTTGAGGTTATGCTCTTGAGACTCATGCTATGTTCTAAATAACATTTCGAGAAAATCGATCACAAAAATATCATATGAGATATGGACTAGACGCAGACCAACATTTTCTCACCTTTGGATTTGGGGTTGTCCGGCTTATGTCAAATATTTACAAGCCAACAAGCTTGGACCCCAATTCAATAACTACTTATTTGTAGGGTACACCAAGAAATCTAGGGCATACTACTTCTACCTGTTAGTTGTATGTCTTAGAAGCTAATATGGTGGATATATTGTAATACATTTAGGATATAATTTTATACTTAATACATTGATTTGGTCAATAAATGGGTAAATTTAATTTTCATTCAAGATTGATGTGTCCTTGAATCATCCATAGAATTAATACTTCGATACATATTCTTAATGAAAGAAGAGTCCCTATAAGTCAATCCAAGTGTGTTGTGATGAAACTTTTCTTTGTAACTTTCTAACTCATATAATGATATTTATTATTTGATAATAAAATGAGGTATTGATTCATCATATTAGCTGCATCTTATTATGTCTAAGATTATGATAACCTCAAAGATTAGGATAATAGTTTTAAAAGATATGAAGGGTCATGCTAGTGAGACTTAAAACCCTAAAACTCTAATCTTAAATATTTTTGATCGTAGGAATATTAAGTTGAGGATCAATGTTCGGATAGACTGGCGCATTCTATGTATGCTCGATGGAGAGGGTGGCAGATCTCACTAGCCACTTATGTGGGACACTAATATAAAGATGTAGGTGCTCATTTGAAAAATGAGTCCACTGAATTGACTTGATGAAAGAGAACATCTTATGGAAGCCTTGCATATCAAAGATGGTTCTTTAAGTGGGAGTTGTGCAAGTGATGCTTAGAGCTAAGATCACAATAAAATTTTATGCATATGAATTCATATTTTGGTTCATACTCAAGCATGACATTAAGACATCACTACAAGAAAAAAATTTTTTTGCGATGTTTAAAAACATTGCCAAAAATTTTTCAAAACGTCGCTGAAGTCTTTTCACGACGTTTGGCATAACATCACCAAGATCATCACACTAGCCACGTTGCTAATGGTCAATCGTGATGTTAGTCATAAAACATCGTGAAAAGGATGTAAAAAATGTGACATATGCCTAAACATCGCAAAATGTAGTTTGATTGAGCGATATTTTACCAATATCATGGAATAAAAATCTTTCATGATGTTTCTCAAATGTCGTAAAACATAGGTTGATTGAGCGATATTTTATTAACATCGTGGAATAAATGTCTTTCGTGATGTCTGACAAACATCGCAAAACATGACTGATTGTATGATGTTTTGCCAACATCGTAGAATGAACGAGGATCTTCGACGACATTTTCCAAATGTTGCAGAATGATTTTGCTAATATTGCAAAATAAGGATGTTTTGCAACAAGGATGTTTTGCGATGGCCAAATTTTACTTCATTGATAGTTTAATTATAACCTACATAAAATATTATATTTCATGGTATATATTCAAACACTAAGTAAATCTTTCATTTTCAGTTAACAAATCATTCAACAACTAAAGTATGAACTCACATACAATTCATAATTAAGATGAATCCATACATAAATTTATAATCCAAAAAGTAAATTGACTAGACATCAAAAGAGATAGTATTTCCAACTAAAAGCATCAAGAGACCATGTCTCTACCAAAAGCAAACAATTCACCTCTAACCAAAAGCAAACAAACTCATTATCTAACTGTCTATAACAAAACAAACGAATTCATAAGTCGACAATCTAAAGCGTAAAAAGCTCCTCTACCATATATGTCCTCAAAACCACATCTTCACAAGTTCTTGAATCATGGGATCCCAGTCAGAAAAAAATATAGTCAATTAATTACCTATATATTACAGTAACAAAATACATATATTGTTCATTATGCTTATAAAAAAATTTAGGGATACACTAAAAAAATAACTTAAGTAACTTATATCATAAATCTGATAAAGAGATATTCTGTGATGCATATAAAGCTTCTAAAATTTTTTGTTGATGCTCCATCTGGTCTCCAAAATTTTATCGCATATCTAGTCTGCTGTCATAAAATGACCATCGAATATGGACTACTCTAGCACCTGCATCATTTCATTCTAACAAAATTTGAAGAGGATTAATTTCAAAACAAAAATTAAACTCACTTAAAACAGTCATCATAATTTTATTTTTGTGTAGTGTCCTCACCCACTTTGCCTCACACTCGGGAGTTGTCCATCTACCTAGAGTGTCATCAAGACCTGGGGTGTAATGAGTACGATACCATAACATAATTCGATCGCACTCTTCTTGTTGGAAAAGGTGCAGGGTTTCATGCATGAATTTCAAAATAATTTTGAAATATAATGCAGCAGAATATGTAAATTAAATAATTTAATCTATAAATACATGTAATCAAATTACTAAACCCTACAATTAAGACCTATAAATGTCATATTATATTTATAAATCAAAAAAATAAAAGCTTTGGTGTTGATCAAATCAATACCCTAGATCTGAAACAGTTTCAGATCTAAAACCTAGATCATATCTAGATAAAAGAAGAGATCAGATCTCTACCTTTAAGCAAGTTGAAAACTCCGTGGTTGATTTTTTTTATTGCCTTTGGAGCCACACACACATCCGACCTCTACAGGTGATCCACATGAGACTACAACAAAATCGGAGATTCATCGAACAAAGATTTGCTTGAAGTGCTAGCTTCTTACAGATCCCTCCGAATGGTTCATCTAAAAAATATTCTTCAGATCTCTTAGACATTCCAAGAGATGAAGAATATGAAGAGGAACAAGGGAGAAGTCAAACCCTTTGACCTCCTTAAAATGAAAAATAATAATATAAAAGAAAAAGTCCTAAGAGAAGACAGTTCTTCTCTTTCAGTACATCAACGATTGATGTCTTGAGAACATCTCTATGCTAGGATATGAGAAGACCTTCTTCTCTAAATATTTTTTTAACTTCCAGATCTTATGATATCTGATTTTTTTATATAAAAAAATCTCATGATTTATGGAAAAGAAGGGTTCTAAAAGAAACCTTAAGAAAAGACCTTCTTTTCTTTTTCTTCTCTCATCAGAATATGATCAGATCATGTCTAAAATTAGATCACCATGCCCCAACTTATTGGAGCATGAATCTACCATGCCATCCCTCTTTCTCTCTCATATTTTTATCATATAAAAATATAAAATAGAGAGAGAATAATCTAAAAGGAAAACAATAAGAGAAAATAATCTTCTCTCTTACCTTTCTTTCTCTACAAGCATCAACTTTTGATCTCTTGATAGAAGACTCTTCTCCAAGAAATTTGATGCCTCAAACCACCCATTCCATCCTCTTTCTCTCTCAAATTTTATCACATAAAAAATATAAAAAACAAAGAGAGAATAATATGAAAGAAAAATAATGAGAGAAGATAATTTTTTCTCTTACCTTTCTCTCTACAAGATATCAACCTTTGAACTCTTGATTGAAGACTCTCCTCCAAGAATTTTGGTGCCTCAAACTACCTATGCCATCCTCTTTTTCCTATGGTTTTTCTATCTATTTTTCACCAATTTTTGACTGCCTATCTCATCTCATATAGGGCGGCAACTTTTTATATGGTAGACTAGGTCATAAAACGTAGTCTAACAAGGAGTCCATGGGGCATCCAACTCTTGGATGCCCCCTCCCTCATAAATTTCGTGGAGAGCATGAAATAACTCACAAAAGGGGCTATAAAAAGAAGGGATAAGCTTAGGAAAAGTTGGCACAAGAGAGGAGAGAAGAGTCCTTATGAAGAGGGACTCTTCCAAAAAAAAAAGATAAACTTAAGCCACTTTCCATAATTAGCCAAATCACTTTCCATATTGAAGCAAATCAAATCTGATTCAAATCTCTAGAATAATGGTGTGAGATAACATTCCATGGATGTAGATATCATAGAAAAATATCTAGAAATTAATTAGTGGGTGTGGGCTTGAGATTTCTTAGGTGATCCTAGTCCAACTAGGAGTCCAATTAAATCAGATTAAACCATATTTAATTCTGATTTAAATCCTAACTTAATTAGAAATTTGATGCATACAAGTTTAGTCAAATAGGAACTTGTTCTCCCTTGCAACTGGCTTATCCAATAAACTAATTAGACTTAATCCAATTAAATCCAAACTAATTCTAATTGAATCGAATTCAATTAGACTTAATCTCAGCCAAATTGCTCAATCAGATTGAGCCAATTAGCAATCCAATTACTAATAATCCTCCTATAAATTTGCATTAGGTCAAACATCAATCACATTGATCGTTTAAACTTAGAATGATTCTCAATCATCGATTAACCATCTAATTAGGTTACAACCTCTTATGTGTGTGACCTTATAAGTTTGAACCTAAGTCGGTAGCATAGGAACCAATTTTTGTACCAGTCAAAGTAACCATCTAGCAATGGTTTTCGATGTCCAGATAGGTTAATGTATGCAAAGCAATATTTTAAGAATCCTGACCTATGGTTACCGTATAATTCATCCTTTTGACCAATAATGCTAAAGACGACTTCGAGTATGCTGTCAATCACTCATATAAGTCATTTCTATTGTGTCTCAAAATTTTGCAAATTTCGTGACTCCTCACGAAGATTACCCAAGCCTAGATCTTGCTAAATTGAAATACAGTGAGACATTCTCTTCTGAAGTTAATTAGGAGTGGTCAATCCCATCTTGACTCACACACCAACTTTACAAGTACTTGACTATACCCAAAAACCTTTCGAACCTATATTAAAAATACAGGCAGTTGGCACCAAAGCACAATGAGTTGCTTGCAAGTCACCGTGATGATCTCAGGTCGGAGGGACACTTATACCCATTGGCCTTCGCTAACTACTCTTGACAGTAGAGTATTATATTGGTCACGTTCAATGTAAATGTACTCTACATCTCACCTGGATGCCATACCAGTGTCTCCACACCATTTGGTTACGAGGACAACCAACGCATATGGCATACAGCGACCTACACTTGATAAGTTATCATCCTTGTTAATAACTTATCATTTGGTCATGAATAATTTAAGAACCATCTGATAAATTCTCCTTTATCGATTGATTGTGGTTCTAAGGACTTCATCATAATTTAGGAGTTAATTTAAGGAAGATAGAATTTTATGATGAACTTGCCAAATAACTATTATTATTAGATAATTCATATACTAATTCCAATCATCTACCACTTAGATGATTGACTTTAGGATACATTTTTCAACAACTCCAACTTATACTTAAGCCAATTAGAATGATATCAAATATCCTATCTTTCGCTTGAGTTTGTAGAACTTCTTAGTTTCGAGGTCTTAGCAAATGGGTCGATCAAGTTCTCTTTTTTCATCGATCTTCTAAAGATCGATGTCACCTGATCTAAAATCAAAAGTGATAGCAATACAGAGTATGCTGGTCCTTCAGTTCTTTAGCCAGATTTATGGCTCCAGAGCTACGATAGGACTGGACCATCGGTGGAGGGTGCCACTCCCAACCTACTAGTGAAGCTCCGCAACTACACAACATACATGGCAGCATCATATGCTATGATGTACTCTACATCACTAACTGAGTAGGCTAAAGTATCCTGCTTGGAACCTTTCCAGCAGATTGCTCCTACAATTAGGGTACGATCCGATATTTTTTTTTGTCATCTTGATCTGACTGAAATTGAAACATCCTCATGTTTAAAGTCAGTATTTTCATATTTGAGTCACTGGACCTTAGTATTTTTCAAATACTTAAAGATTGTCTATACAATCTTCAGTGGTTCTTGCTTAGATCAGACTGTATCTGCTCACTATCATTAGTGAGTATATCATATCTAGTCTTGAACATGGAGAAACTAGATGACACCCAAACTTTATTCCTTTAAATGCTGGAATGCCATTCCCAATTAAGAAAATTTCATCCACAGACAACACAAGAAATAACACTACAGAATATTTTGCCCACTTATAAATGCAGGGTTTCTCTTTGTTCATAACAAACACATATGTTCAAAACGTATGTTCTAACTCTGGGATGATAGTAAAATGGGCTTTATAGGTCTCCACCTTCCCGTCAGCGCTACTCTAATCCTTTTGAAAAATCCATTCACACCTAATGGGTTTTATCCCTTCAGATAAATCATTTAGTGTCTATACACTATTGATTTTCATGGACTTCAATTTGATTTAATGGCTCCAAGCCACTTCTCAGAGTTAGACCACTGCATTGCATCCCTATAGGTGATTAGATCTTTGTTAATCTCATCGAGCTCAATAGGATCACCATCCCAGACCTAGATACTGAAGCGTCTGTCTGGCTAATGCGGTACTCTACCAGATCTCCTTAAAGGTGTTACTTTAATGGGCTCTGAGTTTAATCTAATCAAATCTAGTTCTATAGGTTTACTAGATTATGTCGGTTCATTTTCTATCAGTCAAACTTTCAAGTTCAACTTGATAGGCATCAATTCCTTCTCTAAAGAATTTTTTCCAAAAAAATGCCCTACTGCTGATGAGCATCTTATGTTCTTCAGCATGATAGAATTAGTAACCCTTAAACACCTATTGGACCAAGAACCAAGTTTATCTGTATGCAAACCTTTGACATAGACTGATCAACTCTAAACCCAAAGGTGAGAGAGTGTAGGTCCATGCCCGATCCATATCTTATATGGAATCTGCACAACAAACTTACTCAGTATATTTTCAGAGTAAAACAGGTAATCACAAAGAGCACAATCCTGAAACAGGTAGAAAAGTGAATCCTATCGTGGATTGAACCATGTCTAACAAAGTTCAACTTCTCCTTTCAGATACACTTTGTTCTGAAAGGGAATCCAATTCTCTCCTAGATATGTCACAAACTCACTAGATAAGTATTCACCTTTTCGATCTGATCGAAGAGTTCTAACACCTTATCCAGTTTGTTTCAATCTTTCATTATTGAATCATTTGAACATTTCAAATGATTAGGCCAGACGCACCCATGCCCAAATAGATCGTCTGTAATGAAGTATTAATATCTTCCTCTGGCACTTAAGTTCACAGGTCCACATACATCACTATGTATGAGACTTAGAACTTTATCAGCTCCTTCACCTTTTCCATTAAAAGGTGACTTTGTCATCTTTCTAAAAAGACAAGACTCACAAGCTATCAATGATTCACAATCATTGATGTTGAGGTTTCTCTCTCAAGCTAATCGTTTATCCTGTTCTTGTCAAGGTGACTAAGTCAAAGATAGACTTCCATGATATTATCTAACTTGGGTGTATACATTACACTTAATAGGTCGTGTAAATGTTAAATATCATTTTCTTATTATCCATATATTATTGTAACATTATTCATAATAATATCACAATAATCTTTCTTTATTAATGAATGATGATCGTCTTTAGCTAAAAGGCCAACAAAGATGACATTCATCAACAGACAATAGTAACAATTACTCTAAATGATAATATTTAAAAATAAGCTCTACAATTCCTGAAGTTAGGATTGGAATAAGACTTCCATTTCTAACATTCAAGAATTTCTCATCATTTTCAAACATTCCACTTACTAGCAACAAATTGCATAAGACCATCGGTATCTAATACCTAGGTAGTAGAATTACACAGAGAAACTTTAAGGTGTTATCATATAACATCCTTAATGAGCAACTCTTGCTCCATTCTCTTGTTTAGCCTATTATGGTCAAGGGAAGCAAGACAATTCTTCTTCCTATGACCCTGCTTCTAATAGAAGCAACATGCCTAATTTGGATCAATTTTGGACTAATTATTTTGACTGGACTAAGAAGCCCCAATATGAACCCATTCGTACTGCTGAACCAAATTCAACTTTCAATACTAATTAAGGAAGTTGGGTCCCATAAGTCATCATTGTCTAACAACGATTGGAGCAATTAAGGTTTAGCCTTATTTTGAGAAAAGAGAACAATGACCTAATGTATATGAATTATTTTAAGCCTAGAGACTTGGACTTTAGTCTCAAGATTCTCCCACTATTTTGTTCAAATTGGTAGCCTCTACCTCCAATTCGAAAAATTATTTTAATTTTCTAGTAGGTACTAGAATCCACATAGACTACAGACAAGTCCGACTTTGGTCGGCCAACCCATCTACATCTACGGGTAGGTTCATTAACCAATTATTTCTCCAAACAACTTCTAGTAATTTAATTTTGCCCCAGAAACCTAATCAGTAGGCTTTGGCCTCCACTGTAAGGATCCAGTTAGATCCAACCATTAACATGACCATACTTGGTGCATCTAACCAACGAATGATTAAGTCCAACTTTGGTTGGCTCACCTAACCACCATTAGAGAGATACTTCCAAATCGTCATATGATGAGTAATAATTTCATTAGTCAACAAGCACTAGGCCTTTGGATCTGCAATGATTATTGAGTTAATGGACTCATTATCAAACATCTTAATGGGAGGCTGACTCAGTTATCTCCATAACTTTATCATTTTAAGGACCTAATAATCTTAAAAGATTTAAAATTATTAGTGATTTAAGGATAGAAAGGACATGGATCAATTTGCTCCCACTGACTTCATCAAGTCAAGTCCTCCCACTGACTTCTCAAGTCATTAACAAGGACTAGGATCAAATTTGATCCATGGGCACCTAGATCAGTCTCACTGAATGAAATCAGATTCACTGATTTCCTATGTAACATAGGTTAGCACGAATCAATGAGCAACCTAATCAAGATCTGATTAACCACATTGGCCAGATAAGTATGATCATTGAGAGGGTTTGCCAAAGCTTGCCTTAGACACCATAAGAAATGGCCAGGTAAGCAGGCTCCCAATTAGAAACCACTGGTCAGGTTTACCTTAGACACCAACTGGTTTATCAATTTTGATTTGGTCTGCCTAAAGACTCGGACTCAGCCGCTAAGCCACGATCAGTGTCCATTTGTTAGATATATGGACTTTGATCAACACAACTATTGAAGTGATCTATAGAAATGATCTAATCCTAATTAACTTTTAATTAGGTTTGATCAATTTCTTAACTTAATCCATATTTAATCTAACCCTAGGTCAAATTCAGTTAATAACCTGATCAAAGCTAACCCATTACCCTTTAACCCATGTTTTATGAAATTGTCTTAGGATTTTTAAATCACAAACCTAGATCCTAAACAATCATTTAATACTTTTAAAGTTCATGGCTGAGGGTTGGGGTTTGGTATTTCGAAAACTATTTTCAACTTTTAAAAGATTTAATACAATTTAGTGTTGTTTCACTAAATAGGTCGACTCATTTCAAAAATGGGTCAGCTTATTTCACTAACAAATACTAATAATTAAAATCAGTCAAAAAATTAATTGAGCCAACTTTTCAGTCAAACTGGATTGCTGGTCGAGCTGGCCCATTAAGCAAACAGAACCTTTGCAAGATCCTATTTTTGGCTGATTTTAATCTATGTACATTACATAAAATTTCATGAAATGAAATAGATCTAATCTAAAGCATTCATGACAAGATTTATTTAAACTTTTTTAAATTTTTTAGATCGCAACATACCAGGACAACCTTTGCACTGTAAGGGGTAAACCTTACAGCAGGACAACCTACAGTCCGTGCGATCATTATTTTATTTTTTAGATTTATGTTAGTTTAATCATGAATATGTTATAAAAGAATCTAGATGCTCTGATACCACTATTGAAAAAGGTGCAGGGTTTCATGCATGAATTTCAAAATAATTTTGAAATATAATACAGTGGAACTGTAAATTAAATAATTTAATCTATAAATACATGTAATCAAATTATTAAACCCTACAATTAGGACCTATAACATGTCATATTATATTTATAAATTAGAAAAATAAAAACTTTGGTGTTGATCAAATCAATACCCTAGATCTGAAATAGTTTCAGATCTAAAACCTAGATCATATCTAGATAAAAGAAGAGATCAGATCTCTTACCTTCATGCGGGTTGAGAACTTTGTGGTTGATTTTTTTTGTTGCCTTTGGAGACATACATGCATCCGACCTCTACAGGTGATCCACATGAGGCTACAACAAAATTGAAGGTTCGTCGAACAAAAATCTACTCGAAGTGCTAGCTACTTGCAGATCCCTCTGGATGGTTAATCTAAAAAATATTCTTTCGATCTCTTGGATATTCCAAGAGATGAAGAATATGAGGAGGAACAAGGAAGAAGACAAACCCTTTGACCTCCCTAAAATTAGAAATAATAATATAAAAGAAAAAGTCCTAAGAGAAGACAGTTCTTCTCTTTCAGTACATCAATGATTGATGTCCTGAGAACATCTCTATGCTAGGATATGAGAAGACCTTCTTCTCTAGATATTTTTCTAATTTTTAGATCTTATAATATCTAATTTTTCTCATAGAAAAATTTTATAATTTATGGAGAAGAAGGATTCTAAAAGAAACCTTAAGAAAAGATCTTCTTTTCTTTTTCTTCTCTCATCAGAACATGATCAGATCATATCTAAAATTAGATCACCATGCCTCAACTCATTAGAGCATGAATCCACCATGCCATCCCTCTTTCTCTCTCATATTTTTATCATATAAAAATATAAAATAAAGAGAGAATAATCTGAAAGAAAAATAATAAGAGAAAATAATCTTCTCTCTTACCATTCTTTCTCTATAAGACATCAACTTTTGATCTCTTGATAGAAGACTCTTATCCAGGAAATTTGATGTCTCAAACTACCCATTCCATCCTCTTTCTCTCTCAAATTTTATCACATAAAAAACATAAAAAATAAAGAGAGAATAATATGAATGAAAAATAATAAGAGAAGATAATCTTTTCTCTTACCTTTCTCTCTACAAGATATCAACCTTTGATCTCTTGATTGAAGACTCTCCTCCAAGGATTTTGGCACCTCAAACCACCCATGTCATTCTCTTTTTCCTCTGATTTTTCTATCTATTTTTCACCAATTTTTGACTGCCTATCTCATCTCATATGGGGTGACAACTTTTTATATGGTAGACTAGGTCATAAAACCTAGTCTAACAAGGAGTCCATGGGGCATCCAACTCTTGGACGCCCCCTCCATCATAAATTTCATGGAGAGCATGAAATAACTCACAAAAGGGGCTACAAAAAGAAGGGATAAGCTTGGGAAATGTTGGCGTAAGAGAGGAGAGAAGAGTCCTTGTGAAGAGGGACTCTTTCAAAAAAAAGGGATAAACCTAAACCACTTTCCATACTTAGCCAAATCTCTTTCCATATTGAATCAAATCAAATCTGATTCAAATCTCTAGAATAAATGGTGTGATATAACATTCCTTGGATGTAGATATCATAGAAAAATATCTGAAAATTAATTAGTGGGTGTGGGCTTGAGATTTCTTAGGTGGCGCAAGAGAAGAGATGGAGTCCTAATCTAACTAGGATTCTTATGTAGATTAGGTCAAACACTTTGAACCCAATCAAAATTAATTGTAACCTAATTAATGATGATCTTAGTCCAACTAGAAGTCTAATTAAATTATATTAAATCATATTTAATTCTGATTTAAATCCTAACTTAATTAAGAATTAGGTGCATATAAGTCCTAGTCAAACAGGAACTTGTTCTCCCTTGCAACTGGCTTATCCAATAAACTAATTAGATTAAATTTAATTAAATCTAAACTAATTCTAATTGATTAAAATTCAATTAGACTTGATCTTAGCCCAATTGCTCAACCAGATTGAGCCAATTAGCAATCCAATTGCTAATGATCCTCCTGCAACACTTGCATTAGGTCAAACAACAATCACATTGATCGTTTAACGTTAGAATGATTCTCAATCGTTAATTGACTATCTGATTAGGTTACAACCTCTTATGTGTGTGACCCTATAGGTTTGAACCTAAGTCAGTAGCATAGGAACCAATTTCTATACCAGTCGAAGTAATCATCTAGCAATGGTTACCGACGTCCAGATAGGTCGAATGTATGCAAAGCAACATTCTAAGAATCCTGACCCATGGTTACCATATAATTCATCCTTTTGATCAATAATGCTCAAGATGACTTCGAGTATGCTGTGAATCACTCATATAAGTGATCTTTATTGTGTCTCAAAATTTTGCAAATTCTGTGACTCCTCATGAGGATTACCCAGGCCTAGGTTTTGCTAAATTGAAACATAGCGAGACATTCTCTTCCTGAAGTTAATTAGGAGTGGTCAATCCTATCTTGACTCACACACTGACTTCACAAGTACTTGACTGTACTCAAAAATTTTTTGAACCTATATTAAAAATACAGACAGTCCGATACTAAAGCATAGTGAGTTGCTTGCAAGTCACCGTGGTGATCTCAGATCGGAGGGATACTTATACCCATTGGCCTTCGCTAACTATTCTTGATAGTAGAGTGTTACATTGATCACGTTCAATGCAGATGTACTCCTACATCTCATCTGAATGCCATACCAGTGTCTCCACACCATTTGATTATAAGGACAACCAACGCATATGGCATACAGCGACCTACACTTGATAAGTTATCATCCTTGTTAATAACTTATCATTTGGTCATGAACAATTTAAAAACCATCCGATAAATCCTTCTTTATCGATTGATTGTGGTTCTAAGAACTTCATCATAATTTAGGAGTTCATTTAAGGAAGATAGAACTTTTATGATGAACTTGCCAAATAACTATTATCATTAGATAATTTATATACTAATTCCAGTCATCTACCACTTAGATGATTGGCTTTAGGACACATTTCTCAACACTTCTCCATTCAATTCATTCTCACTCTATTTAAAAGATGAGTTACTATTGCAAGAAACTTAAATGTCAAATGATATTAGTCATAATCAAAGTATGATATCTCACAATCTCATGCCATATAGGAACAAAAGCTTTTGACCCGATGTTTACTTGGAACTTGACAAAACTTCTGGATTTTTTGTTATGCTCACATATTAACTGAAAAGATAGAAAACTTTATGTTAATCAACCTAAAGTAGATTCTTTAAAGGAGATATTTACATGCAAACATAATGTAAGTTATATTGACCTGTATTTTTTTTGCTCGAGTAAGTACAAAGATGTATCCACTCTATCGTACTCACAGTTTTGGGCTTTGAGTCCTTTCCATGATTAAGGTAATGCATATGTAGTCGACATCTTTGATCCTTTGACTTCAATAAGAGAAACTTCTTGATGCTAGCACAAACTTCTTCATCTGTCCTTAAACCCTTGACATCTAGTTTTTGCTGCAAACAAGTATTAAATGCTAATTAACAAATATGCATAGAATACAAATGTAACTATAATGATTTCTACTTACCTCTAGTTTGTCAAATGCAATCTGCATCTCCATCTTTGTTAATTTGGTCCATCTAGGCTTGACAGGTAAGATATTTCAAGCTATCATACCAAGCTCATTTGATAGCTTGACGGATTGAACAGCATTAGTGGGTCGCTCTTCTTTCGTTGAGATGTTGATCTCTATTTTCTTATCAAAGGCCTTGTTTATCTTACTTAACCCAACCCCTCTAGTACAATCTCTTTTCTTTCATCCACCTATGCTCATGGACCCTACAAGATAAGCAAGCAACAATAAGAATGTTAATTTAAAAAAATTTAGATGATATTGAGTACAAATAGATATATAATGATTCGTACCTATAGTGCTAACATCAAGAGTCAAATCCATGGTAGGATGTGTGTGCTCAGTAGGCTCTGGCTCAGTGGGTGGTGTATGGACTCATGGCGATTGAGAAAAAGGTGCTGGTGCAGGAGGGTGACTTTTGCTGGTGTTGGATTTAGAGAAGCTGATGGAACATGAGCGGATGGTGACTGAGAGAAAGATGATGGAGCCGTGATACCATGACTCTGAAAAAGCTGCTGGTACCTAGGTAAAGGGGGTGCAACATCAACCAGAGATAGAGCTGAAGGTGTGACTTCTGATGGTGCTGGATCCAAAGAAGCTGGTGGAATATGAGCTAGTGGTGATTGAGAGAAAGGTGGTGCAATCACGGTGTCACGGCTCTAAAGAAGCTGCTGGTACTTTGTGCATAACTTTGATGGCAAGACCATTCCCTGGATCGCTGGCTATTGAGTGGAATGCGGTGGATCTAAATCGATGGCTATTGGTACTTTTTTTTTCTTAGACAATCTCAATGCTACGAGAATACCTGCAATATATAGTAAAATAAAATCAATGTCAAGATTTTAAACTAAATCAACTAAGGTCAACTTTAATATATTTATGTAGACAGTTTATCATTAAGTTAAAGCTAGTTTATCACTGCATAGTCTATATACAAGTGTAGATAGTTTACTATTATACATGTGTATATGTAATTTTTTATGCATGTTTACACTATAGAGTCCCTGAAAAAACATCATCACAACCTCACAATTATACCACAAAAAAATAATAGTTAGAGAGAGAAAAAATATCAATACTACAGTCAGAATTATACTAGCAAAATGCACCTACCAACTCCAAATCAACCACACCAACGAAATAATAATTTTCTACATGACATTGGGTAATTGGGAATCAAAATAAATCATTGTCATGATCATTATCATCATCATTCTGTTCATCATCATGTTCGGTGCAATATTCTGCCAAGGTATTATCTTCATCCTCACTATCCCTTGTTGCTAGCTCTTCTACTTTATCGTGTAAACCTCGTATTGTATTCAACAAAGTGTCATCTACTACATCAGGTTTGACATCATCTCTATCTAATGACTCTATGTGACATTCCTCAATATCTGCAGGAGTCATTTCAAGACCCTCTTCATCATCAGAATCTTCTTTTATTGTTGCACCAATAGGGATGTCATATACATATCTATGCTGATATTCTTACACAACACACCAGTTTTGTTTCAGTTTTGTATCTTATCAATAATAAACTTACTTTGCTTTATTTGCAAGAATAAATGGATCATTCTTATACCATAATCTGGTTACATTTATGCTTTGCACATTTCTATCGATCCTGACATTAGCATTTCTAGACCCAAGATCATACCACTTGCACTTAAAAAGAACAACAGTTTTATCCTTGACATAATCCAATTGAATAATGTCTGTTAATACCTCAAAGAAATTGATGATATCATCTTCATGATTTTCTTTTACCACAATACTACTATTTTGTGATTTTTTACAAAAATTATGAACTTTAGTGTCGAATCGCATGTCGTTTGTAATACATCCCGAGTACTTTTATACCAAAATATAAGGTCCACATGCCAATGTATATAAAGACTTGATTCTACTTTCCTCACTTGGTCAGTACAATGTTGCCATCTACCATTATGTAAAATAAATTATATTAGTTGAATATATAAAAATATAATATGTATACATACAAATAATTCATAGAGTTTGTGTTCTCACCCGATGCTTTATCCATAAAGGAAATTATTCTCTATGTCTGTTCTCAACATTTAATGAATTTTGCTCCATCAGCTCAACCTTATGCTCTCTAACAAAAAAATATTATTTAGTACCATATTTCTATATCAAATATTAAATAATAAAATTTAGGTAGTAAGAACTTACTCAAAATAAGGCTCCATCTCTTCACAATTGGTAAGCACATACCAATGAGCCATATCTTGCTCTTCTTTGGGTAGGAAAATAAATTGAGTTGCTCCAAATATCCTAACTTGTTGGAAAAATACTGTTATGTCACTATCATTAGCTTTATCATTGTTTTGCTCATCCGCATTAAAGTGAATCTCGATACATTGAAGGTACATAGAATAAAATGTCAAGCATTCCTTGACTACATACGTCTCAACAATAGATCCTTCTAGACAAGCTTTATGTCGAACAAATCTCTTTAGAGAGACAAAAAACCTAAATTCAAAATTTAAAATAATTATATAACATAAATAATTATCTAAATTCAGAATTCAAAATCTAAAAAAAGTTACTATGATACCTCTCGATTGGATACATCCATCGATATACCACTGGTCCACCTAGCAAGGCTTCATTTGGCAAATAAACAATCAAATATACCATCACATCAAAGAAAGCTGACGAAAAAATCATTTCATGTTTGTATAGTATCAAGGATATGTCTGTACACATCTTCTTGATGTCATCTACAATCAAAGTTCGATGACATATTCGATGGAAGAAGTCACCTAACTTTATCAATGCAGCTGTCACATCCTTTTTTAAGATTTCATGTATGCCTAGAGGAAGAATGCTTTGTAGGAGAATGTGACAATCATGGATTTTTAGTCCTATAATCTTCTTTTCCTAAATATTGATACATCGAGATATGTTAGATACATACCTATCTAAAAACTTTATTCTTTTAAGAAACTCACAGAAACTCTTCTTTTCAGTGTTTGACATTGTATAGCATGCAGGAGGAATTATGTTGGATCCATCATTTCTTTTCACCAAGTACAATTCCTTTCGAATTTTCATATCTTCCAAGTCGAGTCTAGCCTTGATAGTATCCTTCGTTTTACCTTCAAAATTTAATAAGATATCAAGGATATTGTCACAAATATTTTTTTCAATATGCATGACATCAAGGTTATGCCTCAATCTCAACTTACACCAATATGACAACTTAAAAAGATTATTCTTTTTTATCCAATTCAACTCTTCTGCTGATCTTGATCTCTTTTTATTGTTAGGATGCTTTTCATAGTCTATGTTCTTCAAATGGGATAGTTATTGCATCACATCATCTCCATTTAGTAAGATAGGTGAGGGTCGATAGTCCACCTTACCATCAAACCTCTTGCTCTTTATCCATGCATGGTCATGAGGAAGAAAACACCGATGGCTCAAATAACCAATCTTGCTTCTCAATTTATAAGAAGGGGTATACTTATTACAAACAGGACATGCCATATACCCTTTAGTGACCCATCCAGAAATATTACCATAGGCTGAAAAATCATTAATAGTCTATAATAGAACTGCATGCATTCGAAAACTTGGGCCATATGAAGCATCAAAAATATCAATACCCTTATCCCATAACTCATTCAACTCATCTACTAATGGCTTTAAATAGACATCAATGTCTCTACCCGGTGCTTTCGGATCCGGAATAAGTAGTGACAGCATAAAAAATGACTCATCCATGCACATCCAAGGAGGTAAATTATATGCTAAAAGAACAACAGGTCACATATTATAGGCATTAGACATTTTGCCAAATGGATTGAATCCATCCGTTGCTAGGCCAAGCCTCACATTATGGGGTTCTCTAGCAAACTTTGGATACTGTTCGTCAAAGCTTATCTAAGCTTCACCATCAGATGAATGAATTATGGTGTTACTCTCACTTCTAGGTCTATCTTTGTGCCATCTCATTTCTGTCGCTATTTTTTTTGACATAAATAATCATTGCAGTCTAAACTTCAACGGAAAGTACCGTAACACTTTATAAGGGATCTTCTTACTCTTACCATCATTAATCATCTATCTCGACGTTCCACACTTTGGACAACTGTCATAATTTTCATACTCTTTTTAAAAGAGAGCACAGTCATATTTACATGCATGTATTGGCACATAATCCAAGCCCAAGTTCTATAGAAAGTGATTTGCTGTATAGTAAGATTTTGACAAGGATTGACCATTAGACAAGACATCTCTTAGCAATGACAATAGCATATCAAAAGACTTATTACTCCATTTGTTGTATATTTTCAAATGGAGCAACTTTACAATAAATGATAATTTTAAAAATTTTGTACACTTCAGATACAACTCTTCAGTAGCTTCCATCAATAAATCATTAAAGGCATCGGTACAAGAACAGCTAGCACCTGTAGAAGCTCCCAAATTTTCCTCAAAAGGACAATCGTTAAAGAAACTACCAACGTCACATAGCAAGTCTCTTATCCCATCATCATCATCCTCCTTATTTGAGTCACTGCCTAACTCGTTACTTTCTGTATCTACAAATGAAAATTTATTTTGATTATTGGAGAATTGAAATTTTGCCCATTCGTCATGAAATATCCATCGAGTGTATGATTGATCCATGCCAAATCTCAATAGATGATCGAAGATATTCTCTTAAGGCTCTGTATAAATATTCAAGTAATGTGAACAAGGACACCGAATTTCATAATCTTTGTCCTTATTTTTATTAGATATGTGCCCTAGATGCTAGATTGGCTGACACATTCCTATACAAATGTAAGGATAAATTTATAATTTTGACTATAAATGAATAAAAGGGTTATTCTACTATCATATTGTGTACATTATGTCTGTGATACATCCTTTGAGTTAGTAGGAATGTTAATTCATATTTTTAAGAGTTGAAAATTTAAGACATGAATTTACATAACTAACTCATAAACAGCTTCTGACCATAGGATCATCATGAGGATGGTGATCGATCCGAAAGATTGGTGTACGATCGCTTCTTTAGGATAGATGTATCTTGAGTCTACGATGTAGAGACATCAGAGCGAGAGTACAGATATTCATTGAGAATGAGAGTACTGAGCGTGACCACCTCGAGCAGTCATAAGGAAATCTACCTTTTCATCGATGACTAGCTCGATGCTGCAGCTGTGTGTCTAGTTCTTTGACCTGAGGTACATCGATAGTTCATCTTGAGTATATTATAGTTTGACTACATCATAACTCAGTCTTCTAGTCATTCAAAATCCTGAGGTGTATGTTGGCTGTAGCATATTCATTGTAGGAACCAGATCGCACCAAGAAGAGATTTATCAACCTCAGTAGATGAGAGGAGTAGTCCTATGATGATCGAAAGATCGAGTCCTTAAGCCCATGGCCATGACAGAGTAAAATAATAGAAAAGAGTTTTCTATTAAGGTTTCACATCGAATTTGGATCGATTGATTGATTCATATGACTGATGTTGGGTTTGACGAGTTCACCTTAACCCTAATTCAGTCGAAACTCATGATAGAAGAACTCAATCACACAGGTAGCTGCACTGAGAGGTTCATCTTCATTTTTTATGGGTTGCAACCATATACTGCTAGGTGTCACTGGTGAATTTTGAGAGTAATTAGAATGATCTTGATGATCGATCATTCTAATTGTCTGAATCAAAAGAGTTCTGATCCATCGAAATGAGTTTCGATGATGTCGATGATGAGATCATGATATGTCTCATTACCATACAGAAATGAACCTAACTAGGTCACATAAATAAGAGTTAGGGTCTGAATGTCATCAATTAAGCTAGCCCAGTTCGATTGATTTGGATTAGATCCAATTAGGTTCAAGAAAATCATGCTAGCACACGATTGAGCCTAACTTTCTTCTCGTGTAATCTTTTCTATCTCGATTGAGTCAAATATGATTTGACTCACCCAGAGAACCTTGAGAAGGTTTCTCATAATCTGACTGGAGCCAATCCAGCTCAGAAAGAATTTATCTTAATTAATGAGATAAATTTAAGACAACACCTGCTAATTCCTGTCACCTGCTATTCCATTTTAGGACATTGGTCAAACGTTGACCCATGGACCTTGGACTGAAGGCCACTTGGCAAGAGGTCATTGGAGATTTTTTGTAGAGTGTCCACCTGCTAAATTGGGCCTCAAAGTGGGTGCCATATTCAGATTGGGCATGCGCCCCAAGTGGATAAGGATAGAGTCCCATGAGATGAGGACTCTGATTCCTTGATCAACTTGGACTGTGGGGCGCAAATCTCACTGTGCTTATCCAGTGTTGGCACCATCAGTAGGAGAGATTGTGGGAATTCTTATCTGATATAATTAGATGATATCACTCTATTAATCAAATTTTTTTAAAATTAATTAAAATTTTTTGATTGATCGAATGATGTGGCACTGCATGGCACAGCGGGGTCTATTTAAACCCTGTCTGTGCCTAGGGTTTAGAGACTCTATGTAATAACCAGCAAAAGCCTGAATCCTCTCCACTTCTCTATGCCCCCTCTGCTTTTCCTCCTTCCCTCTTCATGTCTAAGAGGTTGGGCATCCATCTGGTGCTTGTCCAAGGCGTGGTGGCTTCCTGATTAGAAGACTACAGAGATTTGTCGAGAAGCTGCTGCTCCAGCTTCAGAAGATCTTTTGAAGATCTTTCTGATCAGATCCAGATCTAATTTTTAGAAAAAAGATTTGTGAGGAGAAGATGACCTAGATCCTGCTCAAGTGGATACTGGTAGAGGCCAGACGACTGCATGGCTATTTTAGAACCCCAGGCATTGCTGCGATCATCTACAGGGTAATCTAGTTACCCTAGAGGTATTTCTCTATTCCTTATGTTTTTAGATTTAATTTTAGATTTAATATCAGATAATAAAAATTAGATCTAATAGATCTTAAATCTAAAATATTATAAGATAATTTTTTTTTGAAATATTCCATCCTAGATCTCATTAGATCTGGAAGATCCTACAAGAAAAAAATGATTTTTCCTTCAACTGGTATTAGAGCCAGGTTGATGGCTCTATTTAAGATCTAATTTAGATCTAATTTTTATTTTTATTTATCTAATATTAATAGATTTTAGATATCACATCAGATATGATAGGATCTAAAATCAAAAAAATTTAAAATTAAATCTAAGTAGATCTAACATGTGTGAAATGCATGACTAGACTAGGAGTAGTTTGATCTATGAATAGTCTTATAGTTTTATATTTTAATATGATTAAAATATAAATTAGATCTAATTTATTTTTTATTTTTTTGATGTTATAAATATTATATTCAGATCAAAAAATAGAAAATAAAAATTTTAATTAATACATAAGATTGATCTGTTGCATGCCTAGACTAGTTGTAGAATTATTCTAGTAACTATCTAGAATAGATTTTATATTAAATAGTTCAATTTAAATCTTATTTTTTAGATATTATATGTGATGTATCAGATCTGAAAGCATGATAATTAGATTAAATTTTAATACATGAGATGTATGCAAAGCATATATAAGTTAGATCTGAAATTATATATGTGACATGTAACTTAGATCTAACTAGTTTTGTAGTTAAATTAATATTTCTGATTAAGGTGTTCCTCATGGCCATCCGGTCATAAAAATAAAGTAGAGTTTAAGACCCTCTCTTCCCATTCAATGGGGTGTTCTTATGGCATGTAGGGGTGCTGCGCGTTCATCCTTAATCGAAAATCAAAATTTACTTTTCTACAAAACTCTAGATCCTGAAATCCTAGGATTTATCTACATGTTTTGTTTATGAACTCAAGACTTAATTAATGAATTAATCTTATGAAATTAAATTAGATCTAAAATTGAGAATTTTAGATCTAAGCCATTTTCATAAAATTGGGTCCGGATTGGGTAGCTCAATTAGGTCTAGCGGTTGATCAAACCGAATCAAAAGTTGTTAGGTGAGATCATGAAAGTTAATAATTGACCAGCCTAATAGGATTAAGTCTAGGTCAAGGTCGAATCATATTTAGATGTGACTCGATCAAGTTAAGACCTAATTTGGCTTAGTGGTTAGAGCCTAGATTGTAGACTAACCTAATTGGTTCTGGTTTGATAATTTGGTGTCTAAGATAAGTTGGGCAGATGTGACCGACTAGTTTTTAATTGGGAGCTACTCAACTTGAATGCGTTATTGTCAAATTAATGGCATATCCCTTTCACCGGTCTCACTTACCTGGCTATATGTGTCGACCCAGTTCTGATTTGAGGTGGCTAACAATTCAAGCTAACCCATGCCACTAGGTTAGTCATAATTATTATGACTATGTCAAGTCAAGTTTAATGAGACCTAAATCAAATCTTCCTAAGAAAATATTAAGTCTAAGGTCTTCCACCATTGTGGATGTGTGGGCCCTTCTCGGGGTTGATTGTTCTCGGCTGGTTACAGTAGCTCAGTTGCATCAGAAAGATGCAACCATATCCATTAGGAATTGGATGCTACGAATTAGAGGATGGGTTGTGCTCAATATTTCGGATACGGTGAGGGACCCAATTAGGAATCTAATTCATGCAAATGGTGGGTCTGACTTAACTAAGGATTGGAGCAATATTCTGGGCATGGTGAGCTTCATGAATTAGAGATCAAGTTTTGGGTGCACCATGATTAGAAAATCATTGGACAAGAGTTATCCACTCATCGGTTGATCCATCACCATTAACTGTTAGGTGAGGTGGTGAGCCAGTCGGTGAGACCACACCACCCATTAGAAATCACTAATCATGAAGATTTTCATATCTCTACCTAGGGAGTGTAGGGATCTGAAAAAATAGTGGAAGCCTAATTTATTTAAAAATAAAACTCCTAAATAAATTGGTTAAGTCTGATTATAAAATCTAACTAAAAACTTTTGACTCTCTACAGGAAACATGTCTGCGTCCAACCCCCTGACCAAAATACTAGATACCCACAGATTGACTGGATCTAATTTCAAAGACTGGTTGAGGAACTACAGAATTATTCTGGATTTCAAAAAACTGACTCATGTCTTGGACCAGGACCCACCTGCCATACCAGCACGTCTGACTGCTGAACAGAGAGCATCTCTAGAAAAGTGGACGGATGACGATAACAAAGCCAGGTACTATATGTTGGGTGCCATGTCTGATGACTTGCAGCGCCAGCATGAGAACATTATTACTACCTGCCAAATGTTGGCTCATCTATAAGAGTTGTTTGGTGAACAAAGTCGTGTAGCCAAGTATCAAGTCTGCCAAAGGCTTTTTAAGGCTAAAATGCATGATGGGCAGTCAGTCCAAGATCATTGTTTGTCAATAATCAAGGACCTTGAGGAGCTTGAGAAGCTCAGTGTCATCTTAGACAGGGATTTTTAGATTGATGTGATCCTTCAGTCCTTGTCTGATGCATATGGTCAGTTCTTCATGAACTTCTATATGCATAAGATACAGTGCACCTTGACTGAGTTAATGAACATGTTGGTTATGGCTGAGCTTTCTTTCAAAGGTTCAAAAGGCTCAGTCCTTACTGTGGAGCGGACTTCTTCCAAGAGAAAGTCTTTTGGAAAGAAGAAAAAGTTTGCGAAGAAGAAGAAGGTGGATGGAAAGAAGAAGAAGATGAAACCGAAGAAGAAGGCTGCTAAAAAGAGAAAATATTTCCACCGCAATTCAGACGGCCATCGGAAGCGAAACTGTCCTCAGTACTTGGCCACCCTGAAGAACAAGAAGGATGGTCCTTCTGGAGGTATGCTCGTTATAGAATCTAATCTTACGGTTTCCTCTGCATCCAGTTGGATACTTGACTCTGGTTCTAGTGCTCATTTGTGCACTTCTATGCAGGGTCTTGAGGAGAGCAGGAAGCTGAGGGATGGGGATATGATCCTACGCATTGAAAACGGAGCAAGAGTTGCTGCTGTGGTCGTGGAAACCTATCCTCTGTGATTACCATTAGGATTAGATTTAGTTCTTAGAGATTGTTATTATGTGCCTGCAGCAAGCAGAATTTGATTTCTGTTTCATGTTTAGCACAAGAAGGCTATGTGATTAGCTTTTATAAGAATCATTGTAATATATTTTATAAAATAATAAAAAGTTGCAAATGATTTTCTTATTAATGATCTCGATCAGCTACATATTGATGTATCTGTATTTCATATCGAGCAAAATGTGAATGTCATAAGAATTAAAAGCCTAGAGATAGTCTAAATGATAGGTATCTGTGGCACCTAAGGCTAAGTCATATAGCGGAAGACAAGGTTAACAAATTGGAGGAATCCAGACTATTGAGTCCGTTGACTTCCGAGTCATATCCAGTTTGTGAATCATGCCTTCAAGACAAAATGACCAAGCTTCCTTTTACAGGACATAGGGAAAGGGCTCCAGACCTACTTGCCCTAGTACATACAGATGTGTGCGGCCCATTTGATGTGCCAGCTAGAGGCAACTATGTCTACTTCATTACCTTCACTGATGATATGTCTAGGTACGGGTATGTATTTCTAATGAAATATAAGTCTGAAGCCTTTGAAAAGTTCAAAGAATTCAGACATGAAGTAGAAAAACAAACAGAAAAGCCTATTAAGATTTTTCGATCAGATCGAGGAGGCGAATACCTTAGTCAGGAGTTCTAGACTATCTTAAGGACAAAGGCATAGTCTCTCAATGGATTCCACCTGGAATGCCACAACTCAATGGGGTTTCAGAATGGAAGAATCAGACCTATTAGATATGGTCCGTTCCATGATGAGCTTCACGGACCTCCCTGAGTTTCTTTGAGAATATTGTCTCATGACAGCAATATATGTATTGAATAGGATATCTTCTAAAACCATTCCTACCACACCTTATGAGATATGGTATAGTAAGAAGCCAAGTTTGAGATCTCAAAATTTGGGATTGTCCGGCTCATGTCAAGAGACAGCAGACAGACAAATTAGAGTTCAGATCTTTTAGAGCTCGATTCATAGGATATCCTAAAGAGTCATTAAGATACTATTTCTATATTCCAGAAGATCACAATGTGATTGTGAATCGACATGCTATTTTTTTGAAAAATAATTTATTCAAGATAGTGGCATCGAAAGAATAATTAAACTTAAGGAGAATATCTCTCAAGAGCAACGAGCTAAAGAACCTGAGGAACCCAATCAATTAGAACCAGTCCTAACACAACCTCTTCTACCTCGTAATCGATAGGGTTTCTATCCTCCTAAAGGTACTTAGGTACTATACAAGAGAAAGTAGAGGAAATATTCCTCACGAGAAATGAGACTCATGGTGATGACCCCAAGACCTATGACGAGGTGATATTAGATATCGACTCGAGAAATGGTTAGAGGCAATGAGATCAGAAATTGACTTGATGCACTCAAACCAAGTCTGGACCTTGGTAGATCACCTGAAGGTATTGTACCTATTAGGTGTAAATAGATCTTCAAGAGAAAGATAGGTGCAGATGGGAATGTGGAGACATTCAAGGCTAGGCTCGTAGTGAAAGGTTATAGTCAGCACGAAGGCATTGACTATTAGGGTACCTTTTCGTCCGTAGCCATGCTAAAATCCATCCGCACATTGCTTGCTGTTGCAGCCTATTTCGATTATGAAATATGGAGATAGACGTGAAAATGGCATTCTTAAATGGATATCTTGAGGAAGATATCTATATGGAACAGTCGCTTGATTTCACATCCAGTGATGATGATCACAAGATCTGCAAGCTGCAAAGGTCTATTTATGGACTTAAGCAAGCATCTCAGAGCTGAAATACTCATTTCAATGATGTGATCAAAATGTTTGGTTTCATCAAAAATGAAGAGGAACCATGTGTGTTCAAGAAGGTCAGTGGGAGCATAGTTATCTTCCTCATACTGTACGTAGATGACATCCTTCTGATTGGAAATGATATTTTTATATTGACCTCAATCAAAATATGGTTGTCTAAGGAGTTCTTTATGAAAAATCTAGGAGAGGCATCCTTTATACAGGTATTAAGGTCTATAGAGATAGACCAAATAGGATGCTGAGACTCTCACAGAAGATGTACATAGAGGAGGTGCTAAAAAGGTTTAGCATGGAAAACTCCAAAAGAGGTTTAGTACCTTTTAGACATGGCATTCATCTCTCCAAGAAGATGTGCCCTAGCACACCTGAGGAGATTGAATGCATGAGCAAGATCCCTTATGCTTCGGCAATAGGAAGCCTCATGTATGCCATGCTATGTACACGACTGATATAGCCCATGCTGTGAGTGTCACAAGCAGATATCAGTCGAATTCAGGTGAAGAGCACTGGACTTCTGTGAAATGTATCCTTAAGTACTTGAGAAGGACTAAGGATATATTTCTAGTCTTCGAAATGGAGAACTCCAGATTCAGAGATTTACAGACTCAGACTTTATGTCTGATATAGATGATCAAAAGTCGATATCTGAAAGTTTGTTCATTTGCAATGGTGGTGCAGTTAGCTGGAAGAGTTTCAAGCAGACGGTGATTGCTGATTCCACCATGGAGGCAGAGTACATTGCTGCATCGGAAGCTACGAAAGAGGCATTCTGGTATAAGAAGTTTGCCGTAGAGCTTGGAGTGATGTCATCGGATGCCATCCCTCTTTATTGCGACAATAATGGTGCCATAGCCCTAGCAAAGAGCCAAGGTCTCACCAAAAGTCAAGTAGATCGAGCGGCGATTCCATCTGATCCGTGATTACCTCGAAAAAGGTTATGTCGAGGTTAAGAGAGTCGACTCCACAGATAATGTGGAGACCCACTGACAAAGCCATTAGGCCAGCAAAAGATCAAAGCCCACCTTGAGAAGATGGGACTTAGATATGTAGCCAATTGGCATTAGGTCAAGTGGGAGTTTGTTAGACGTGTGCCCTAGATGCCAGATTGGCTGACACATTCCTGTACAAATGTAAGGAAAATTTATAATTTTGACTATAAATAAATAAAAGGTTATTCTACTATCACATTGTGTATATTATGTCTGTGATACATCCTTTGAGTTAGTAGGAATGTTAATTCATATTTTCAAGAGTTGAAAATTTAAGGCATGAATTTACATAACTAACTCATAAACAGCTCCTGACCATAGGATCATCACGAGGATGGTGATCGATCCGGAAGGTTGGTGTATGATCGCTTCCTTAAGATAGATGTGTCTTGAGTCTATGGTGTAGAGACATCAAGCGAGAGTACAGATATTCATTGAGAACGAGAGTACTGAGCGTGACCACCTCGAGCAGTCATAAGGAAGTCTACCTTCTCGTCGATGACTAGCTCGATGCTGCAGCTGTGTGTTTAGTTCTTTGACCTGAGATACATCGACAGTTCACCTTGAGTGTGTTATAGTTTGACTACATCATAACTCAGTCTCCTAGCCATTCGAAATCCTGAGATGTATGTTGGCTGTAGCATATTCATTGTAGGAACCAGATCACACCAAGAAGGGATCTATCAACCTCGATAGATGAGAGGAGTAGTCCTATGATGATCGAAAGATCGAGTCCTTAAGCCCATAGCCATGGCAGAGTGAAATAATGGAAAAAAGTTTTCCATTGGGGTTTCACATTAGACTCAGATCTATCGATTGATTCATATGACTGATGTTGGATTTGACAAGTTTACCTTAACTCTAATTCAGTCGGAACTCATGATAGAGGAACTCAATCACACAGCTAGCTGCACCGAGAGGTTTATCTTTATTTCTAATGGGTTGCCACCATATACTGCAAGGTGTCACTAGTGGATTTTGGAGCAATTAGAATGATCTTGATGATCGATCATTCTAATTGTCTAAATCAGAAGAGTTCTGATCCATTGAAAGGAGTTTCGATGATGTCGATGATGAGATCACGACATGTCTCATTACCATACAAAAATGAACCTAACTGGATCACACAAATAAGAGTTAGGGTCTGGATGTCATCAATGGAGCTAGCCCACTTTGATTGATTTGGATTAGATCTAATTAGGTTCAAAGAAATCGTGCTAGCACACGATTAAGCCTAACTTTCTCCTCGTGTAATCTTTTCTATCTCGACTGAGCCAAATATGATTTGACTCACCTAGAGAACCTTGAGAAAGTTTCTCACAATCTAACTGGAGCCAGTCTAGCTCAGAAAAAACTTATCTTAATTCATGAGATGAATTTAAGATAACACCTGTTAATTCCTATCACCTGCCATTTCCATTTTAGGACATTAGTCAAACGTTGACCCATAGACCTTGGACTGAAGGCCACTTGTCAAGAGGTCATTGAAGATTTTTTATGGAGTGTCCACCTGCTAAATTGGGCTTCAAAGTGGGCACCATATTCAGATTGGGCGTGCACCCCAAGTGGATAAAGATAGAGTCCCATGAGATGAGGACTCTGATCCCTTGATCAACTTGGACTGTGGGGTGCAAATCTCACTGTGCTTATCCAGTGTTGGCACCAACAGTAGGAGGAATTATGGAGACTCTTATCTGATATGATCAGATGACATCACTCCATCAATTAAAATTTTTTTCAGAATTAATTAGAATTTTTTGATTGGTCGAATGATGTGGCACTGCATGGCGCAGCAGGATCTATTTAAACCCTGTCTGTGCCTAGGGTTGAGACTCTCTACTCAATAACCAGCAAAAGTCTAAATCCTCTCCACTTCTCTATGCCTCCTCTGCTCCTCTCCCTCCCCTCTTCACATCCAAGAGGTTGGGCGTCCATCTGGTGCTTGTCCAAGGCATGGTGGCTTCCTGATTAGAAGGCTGCAGAGATTTATCGAGAAGCTGCTGCTCCAACTTCAGAATATCTTTTGAAGATCTTTCAGATCAGATCCAGATCTGATTTTTGGGGCAAAGATTTGTGAGGAGAAGATGATCCAGATCCTGCTTGAGTGGATACCGGTAGAGGCCAGACGACTGCATGGCTATTTTAGAACCTCTGGTATTGCTGCGATCATCTACAGGATAATCTAGTTATCCTAGAGGTATTTCTCTATTCCTTATATTTTAGATTTAATTTTAGATTTAATATTAGATAATAAAATTAGATCTAATAGATCTTAAATTTGAAATATCATAGAATAATTTTTTTGAAATATTTCGCTCCAGATCTCATTAGATCTGGAAGATCCTACAAGAAAAAAATCAATTTTTCCTTCAGAGAGTGCAGGTGATTGTTAAAGAATAACTTGCACTGAGTGTGACCAATACGAGAAACCACTTGAATGTCTACTCACTCGTCAGTAGTTTTTTTGATGTTGCAGTGGTGTGACTAATCCTTTAACCTATGGTGTATTGGCTATTCACAGCGAGACTACTTAGTTTGACTGCACGTTCCTTTGATCTCTAGCTATTTGGGTCCTTGCTGTGTATGTTGGCTATTGTAGGTTCAGATTCGCTGTTTAGAGTAGGATGCACCTAGATAGAATCTATCGATCTTGGTAGAAAAAAAAATCCTATGCGATTCGCAAGACTGAGTTTAGAAAATCTCTAGCCAGAGTAGGTGTGAATACTGAAAAAGAGTATTCATGAAATTCATAAATGAACTTGAGTCAAGTCAATCTAGCATATGACTGATAATAGAATTTGATGAGTTCTCTATGACCTCCATCAAGTCAAGACTCACGATAGAGAGATTGTATCACACGATAACTATATCTAGAGGTTCATCTTTTCTATTCTGTTGGGTTGTCACTATATGCTGCTAGATGTCACTGATGGATCATAAGAACTCACTAAGATCATTTTCAGATCAACAATCTTTGTTAAGGTGAGTTGGAATTATTTTAGCCCATCGAAAAGAGTTTCGATGATACTGTGATGGAGATCACGGTATATCTCACTACTAGATAGAATAGAACTGAGGGGTCACGCACAAAAAGAGCATGACCTAATCAATGGTTTGGATCATATTCGAATTATCAATCAGATTAATAGTTTAAATTTTAGAAACTGTTAATTTGTAAGCGTTACAGTTTTGGCAGTTGCTAATTGTTAGCGTAAGGACTTAATTGCAAAAGTTATAATTTTTTTGAAGGCTGATTAAATTATAAATTAAATTTTAATTAATTTAAATCAAATTTAATTTAATTAAACTTAATTTAATTTAATATTAATTGAGTTCAATTATCCAAATCAGATTTGGATTTCAAGCTTGATTGGATCACGCTTGACAGCCTTTCAAATTCGACTCGATTCGGACTCGATTTGAATCCAATTAAGACTCAACTTGAGCTAAAAGAACCATGATTCAGAGAGCCCAACTTTTCTAAGACTCTCTCTCTAATTTTTACATAGAAAAGAGAAGAGAGTGCATGAAAATGTGCCCCCTTTGTTTTTGCATACATGAAAGGGGATTGGCGTCCCACCTTATCTAGTATTCTATTTCTTTCAATTTTTTTTTATTTGAATATGATTCAAAATGGGATAAAAATCTATCTAATTAGAGCATAAATTTTTTTTTGTGTGACAAAAAAAATAAGAGAAGGTGGGACATGCGCTAATTATGAGAGGAGATTTCTTTCTTACAATACAATATTATCTCAAAGCCCTTCTATCTATTGATTTGGATTTGAGCACCTATGATTTAAAGAGATTAGATCTCTTGGGTGTTAAGAAGGGTTTGGGCATGAGATATTTATTTGTTGGTGTGACAAAATAAAAAAAGGAGAGAGGTGGCATGTGTGAGAGAGTAGGAGGGTCTTCTTTCTTACCGCAAACATCCATCCAATGCCTCCCTCTCCTTTCTCCCCTTCATCCCAACACCAAGATCTGATAGAGATCAGATCTAAGAAAAGAAAAAAGAGAGAACAAGAGAAAAAAATGGGTTCTTCTTTCCTTCATAGTGATTTGGTTCAGATCCCATCGGATCTGCACGAAAGAGTTCGTGCAGCAATTTCCTTCTTCGAGATCTAGAAGAAAAGATCTAGATCCAAGGTTGAGGAGCGAGACCTGTAAGGTGCTAGCACACCGATGATCTCGACGCTCCGATCAGATATCTCTGTGTGGATACCAGCAGAGGTCGGACACATATGCGGCTACGATCAAAACTCCGGACATCCACAGCATCCAAGGTATGGAGATCTTATCTCCATTTGATTTTCACTAACATTTGTTTTCTTTTTCAGATTTCAAATCATGGTTGCATGTTTGTGTCAAGATCCATGCTATGATTTTTAGATCAGATCTGAAATATAGATTGAATTAAAAATATTCTAATTTATTTACTTTTACTGTTTAATATCTAAAAAAAAATTTAAAACTATACGTACGAAATTGTAGCAGTTTTCTAACAGATTGATCATTTTTTTCCTTTTCATTTCTTTTTCTTTTTTAGGGATATGTGGGGAAGGAGAGAGAACCAAAGGGAGATTGGAGGGGTTTCTTAGGTTCCAGTTGGGGTTTTTTCTTCTTCCCCATCATCATTGGCATTAGCCTTGCAGGGGCTGTTGGGTTTCGATTAAGCAGTGGAAGGTTGGATTTTAAAATATTTATAAAACCCAAAAATACTCAAAACCCTAAACCCTAGGATCCCCTTTGGTGCATTCAACTAAATTAATAAACTATTATAAAATAAAATATATAATTTCATAAATACCTCAATCGCTATTTCTAATATCTCCATAAGGTACACAACCGTATACCCTCCAATAGTGATCCATACAGAAATTGGCTCAAAGAGATGCTCCTTCTAAACCCAATCGCCGGACTCGAGTTGACCCTAACTTAATCGGTTTGACTGAATTGCTTTCTGAACCTGACTTGAACCACTTCTTGACTCTTAGGCAACTTGGCTAGACCTCTTATGACCCTCTAAAGCCTTGTTCTAAACCTATTTAGACTTAGATTAGGCTAGAAAGGCTTGTCCTAAGAGAACTAGAGAGTAAGAGAGAGAGGAGGAGAGGATTCTTGTCTTAAGCAATACAAGATTGCTTGTTGGAATTGAATGCCTCTCCTCTCAATACTGCCCTCTATTTATAATTGCTAAGAGGGTGCAAAAAACATTCCAAAGTAAATTCCAACTATTAAATAAAGAGGCTTATCGACATCAGAAGTCATATCAAATAAGGACTCTTTGGAACAAAGCACCAGTCCACTCTTTCCCTCCCACACGCTCTCACGGAAGGATGCATATAGCATCCCGATTTAAATAAGAAAAATCTTAGTTTTTGCCACATGGCATGATACTTCTTTTTGATTTAAATCACTAAAATAAACCCCTTAAAAAATTTCTTATTTCTCTGTTAAAAAATAGAAACCACAAGCATCCTTCAGAAGACTTCATGTGCACACAGTTGGCTTTCTCCCTTCTTCTATGACATATCAGGCGACCAAATCCTTTAAAACCTATGCTAGGCTGATTAAGGGCTTGATGAAGTGCCACATGGGTCTTAAACCCAATTAAGAAGGATTCTGCATGCTCCTTCACACCAAAAAGAAAACAACCGATCATAAATTCTGTGCCAAGTTAGGTAAGAGTCCATATTACTTTGGACTCTAATTATTTTGATGCCTCCTTGGGCCAAGTGGCACCATCTGATGGCTGCCAATATTAGAGGTGAATCAAAATTAATTTTTAATTAATTTGGTTCACAATCTGAATCAAGCACGAACTGATATTGATCAAAATAGGAGCTAGGGTTAGCCAACAAGTGCTAGCTTGTCAATTAGCCATCCAATTAGGATCCAAGGACCCATAATTTAATTCAAATAAAATTCTTAACCAATTCCTTAATGCGTGTGAACCATTAGGCTCCACACCTAGCCAACAATAGGTCCAAATATATATTGACTAGATTTGATTAGACTCCATCTAATCAATTTAGGTCAAACCCATGTAGACCCGAGTTGTCAAATTAAAACCTTCTCTAATTGACTCATGAATTAATCTCTTTAGTTCATGAAAACCTACAAGATATGATTTGTAGGAATCAGATCTAGGGTTTCAGGGTTAGATCTTGAAACTTTTTCAAGATCATACAGCGGAAGACTAAAATAAATCAAAATTTATTTTCTAAGATCAGAAAATCCCTAGATCTAAGATCCTATTACATGATTATTACATAGCATTAAATCAAAAATTAAAATATATATAAATATAGTATGAACTACATGTTGATCATATCAACATGTTTCTATACTAGCTACATCTAATGTATGTATTAAATAATAGATCAGATCTATTACCTTGCAAATTAGACGCTCTGACCTCGCTGATCCGGGCTTAAGGATGATGTTGCAAGCCGCACACGCGTTCGGCCTCTAGGAGTCATCCACACGAGCCCACGAATCTCGATCAGAAGTCCTGCTTCAGGAAATCAGCACAGTATGCTAGTACTGCGCTGATCCTTCTTTGATGGTTGATCAGGTGCCTCCTTCTTCTTGATTTGGACTCTTCCAAAGATGGAAAGTAGAAGGAGGAGTTTCAGATCTGAGACGCTGTTGCCCAGCTATGCAACCCAAGAGGGGGGGTGAATTGGGTTTCTAAAAATTTAAGCCCAACAGATTACTTATGAAGAACAAAATAAAGACTTTAATTCAATATTAATTACCTAAAGCAGGAATGCAAGAATATAATAAAGAAATAAAGTGAAGCAATAAAGCACACCACAAACACAAGGATTTATAGTGGTTCGGTGCTAACCTTGCACCTACATCCACTCCCCAAGATCCTACTTGGAAATTTCAATCCACTATCCTTTGTATTCAACCTGAATACAACACGTCGGAAACTCCGACACTAGCTATCCCAAGCTAGATCACTTATTTTTCGGGTACAAGTAAACCCAAAACACTCCGATTTTAGGTTCGGATCAACCTTTCCTTGTTTTGGAAATCCTCCAAAAACAAGAACAAAAACTCACAAAGAGTAAGAAAATTTAGAGCACAAATTAATACAATAACAGCTCCTTAAATGAGCGAATATAACAATAAAAGCTTTACTCAAATGAAGAAACCTTTTTTTTCAGATTTTCTCAAAGTGGATGAACGCTTGAATGCTTGAGAAGAGGTTGATTGTTGATTGAAGATCTCTTGAAAGCTTTGAACGATCTCTAGATCAAGGTTGAAACAATAGACGTGAAGAATTCTCTCCTTGAAAGCTCTTGCTTTTCTCTTTCACAATCTCTCTGGTATATTGTGGATCCTCTCTTTTTTTCTTTTTGGATTTTTCGTTGATCTCAGGCTTTTTCGTGCAGATTTTGGATCCTCTCTTCTGTTCTTCTCACTTTTGATTTCACGTTTGATCCGCTATTTAATCTGCAATTTCTTTCACCATTTTAAGCATTTTGTAGCATTAGAAGCAAGAGAAAACAATTTAGGTAGATAAAGAGCCGTTAGAGCAATTTTAGGTAGCATAAATGGCAATTAAAACGGGCAAAAAAATAGCCGTTGCTGACATTTTCCATCGCAGGGGTCGACTCATGAGTCGACTCATGCATCAGGAGTCGACTTCTGTTGCACAGACCAGAAGGTCTGATTTTTGGATTTTTCGGCTCAAATCAGCAGAGGTCGACTCATGAGTCGACTCATGCCTTGTGGGTCGACTCATGAGTCGACTCACAGGTCGTGCCAAGTCAAAAATCCAGCGTGCCATGGAAATTTTTTTTGCATGCCAATCAGCTCATAGTGCCATGAGTTGACTCATGAGTCGACTCATGCACTTCAAACCTTCATAACTTCAAAAATATAAGTCCAAACACAATGAAATTTTTACCAATAGATTTCAAATCATTTGTTCTACCAAATGGTACTATCAAATCAGGATTTTAATAAAATTATGATTTTGCCCTTGAAGAGCATAAGGACTTTTTCATTTTAAAATTATTTATATCCCTTCAATCTGCTTTGTAATCATCAAAATCAATCTAGGAGCAACAATCTCCCCCTTTTTGATGATGAAAAAACATTTGAACAAAAATATTTATGTTAATGCATTAATTTCAAAAGAATCCATTATAGGTGTATATGCTTGAAAAGAGTATGATTCTTTTGGCATGTAATATAAATGCAAAAATAGTTTGTCCATTTTCTTAAAGATTTGAAAAGGGTATTAGATCATTTTGAGTTCAAGATATATCAGAGCAAGAGAAGAGAAATAAATTTTGCAATGTATCAGAGCAAGAAAAATAATTTTTTTTACAATGTTATCAGAAAAGATTTTACAATGTATCAGAGCAAGAAAATTTTATAATATATCAGAGAAAATTTCACAGTGTATTAGAGCAAATGTCAGAGAAAATTTCACACTGTATCAGAGCAAATGTCATAATATATCAGAGAAACTTTCACACTGTATCAGATTAAATTTTATCATGTATCAGAGCAAGTTAAAAGAAATTGTAGGGTGTATCAGAGTAAAACAAATTTCTTAAGATGTATCAAGGTGAATAAAATTTCAAAAGATGTATCAGAGCAAGTTTGAATTTTGAAATATATCAGAGCATATATAAAAAAAACTTATTTGCATTGTACTTATGATTTTGCTTTTGATGGATGACTTTTTGTTTAAGTTCTGTCTGATACCAAATTTCGATACCAAATTTCTCAAAGTTTTCTCCAATATTTGTTTCCCAATATATATATATTTTTTTTAATCTTCCAATTTTTGTTTAATTTCTCAAGTTTGGTTTAATCTTTCAATTCTTGTTTTTCTTTAATTTCTCCAGTTTGGTTTAATCTTCCAATCTTTGTTTTTGTTTAATTTCTCCAGTTTGGTTTAATCTTCCAATCTTTGTTTTTGTTTAATTTCTCTCCCTTTTTCTCATAATTTAGGGTTTTGCTTTTTCTTTTTTTTTTTTTTTTAATTTCAATTTTTATTTTTGTTTAATTTCTTCCCCTTTTTGACATCATCAAACATAGTTAACTCTTCCTTTATCTGAAACATTCTTTAATTTCTTCCCCTTTAGAGTTTTTCACAGATGTTTGCTCCCCCTTAATATAGCAATTATCAACAGCAAACAACAACACGGAGAAGATAATATTTCAACAAGAAGAAAATATATAACCAAAATATGATCATTACAAAGAGGTAGAAATATAGGTAAAAGATGATTCCTTTAATATCATAATTGTTTCAATACATAGTTCTTAAAAATAAAATTCAACCAGCTAATTGTCAATACATGGCCCCAAGGTATAGATCCTAGAACAAGATACTAACTCCTAGGACCTAGTAAAGATCAAGATAAGTTAATGATCGGAGTCATCAGATATAGGGTGAGGAGATGATGGATCAGAAGTGCGTCCTCTACCCCGTCTGCCTCTGGCACGAGCAGGAGAACGAGATGAACTGGGTGGCTGAGAACGCTGAGATGCTAGGGACTGAACAGAAAGGGTGAGTCTAATAGAATCAAGTACGTTCAGTGCTCTGGAAACAGATTGAAGTAGAGCAGTGAACTGGGTGGTAGCATGCTCACTCGATCCTCGGATCTCTTTCCTCAGTAATTCATATCCACCTTCTAGTGCTCCTCTGAGCCTGCCAGCCTCTGCAGTGAGGTCTGTGACCTCAATGGTAGACTCCTGTGGCTGGGGATGGGCCAATGCAAGGACTTGCCCCTGCAAGTCAAGAACTCTGCCAGTCAGTCTCCAGACTGTGTCCTCAAGCTGCTGTATCCTGACGGACTGATCTGAAATCATCTGAAACACTGTGGAGATGTGGGGAGTAATGGTCTGATCAGAAGAGGTAGCTCCAGGTGCAAAAGAAGTACTACTCCACTGGCTAGATAGCAAAGAAGCCACACGCTGTGAAATATGCTCGATCTGATCGTCAGCCAGTCTGAACTCTGAATGAGGTGCTCTGCTCTCTGGCTGATACACTGGTGTGGGCATCCTAGTAAACTCAGAAGGGCCAGCCTCAGTATCAGGAATGAACTGGGTATCTGGTGAAGCTGCCCTGAAGTCATGTACAGGAGAAGATGGACCTTCTTCTTCTACTCTGCCTTCAGTTCTGTCTTCAGCTCTTTCCTCAGCTCTCTCCTCAGCTCTTTCTTCAGAGCCCTTGATCCAACCACCAACAGTCTTTGTAATTCCCATTCGGTGCAGGCTGTGTTGGTTGAAAGTGTCCACATGTGAGAGCTTGGTAGGTGTCTCCCCCTCACAGCTAACTCCAAACCTCCTAAATACTCTAGTAAGGGCCATACCATAAGGCAAGTGTGCCTTGGATCTGTTCAAGGTTTCTCTCATGGCCTCTATCATAAGTGCAGGGAGGTTTAGGGGGTCTGAGTGATGACATGAAACATGACACATACATCTCTGCCAGACAGTAGATCATGCCTACCACTCCTAGGAAAGAAGAGTTTTGTTACAATCTGATGCAGGACCCTCATCTCAATGGATAATAGCTTTGCTTCCAATTTATTTAAATTTTCTGAAAAAGCTTCTCCTAAGATAATTCTGATCCCTTCTTCTTTAATTTGGAGTTCCATATATGAGTATCCTTCACTAGGCAACTGAAGTATATCTCCCAATATCCTAGAATCCAAGCATATGTCAATCCCCTTGACAGTTGAAGTCACTGACCCATTTCCATAATTTAGGTTCTGGTAGAACTCTCTAACTAGATCAACATAGGTGACTTTCTTAAGAGAGCAATAGAGTTCCCATCCTTGATTTTTGATCTTGGTAGCAAAAGTAAAGCCTTCTTTCTCAAAGAACCGAAAATCTATGTTTTTCCCGGTTTCTACTTTTCTATCAGAAAGAGGATTTACACTGGGGCTTATGGAGGATTGAGAGGGACCTTGAGCAGGTACTGAAACTGAAGTGGGAGCAGTTGAAGACTGAGCATGCCTTTTCTTTCAGACAATATCTTCAGGCTCACGGATTGATTTCCTTCTTTGGAGAAGTTTCATCTTTGGAGCCATATCCAATAAAGTAGCAGACAAGAAGACTTGAATTTAGAGGAGGAGGGATCACAAGAGAGTAAAGAGGAATTTTAGTGGAGAAAAGAAGTATATTTTGGAAGTTCGGTGAAGTGCTAGGGCACGTTCCAACCGCGCCAAGCAAAGCGAGAAAGCACGAGAAATCTCTTTTCCAAGGAGGCGATTTTTGGTGGAGAGTAGGAGGGAGAATTGCCTCGAGATAAATCCTTGGATTTGGAGCAAAAAAGAGTTGGAAAGGATGGTTTTCGGAAGGAAGACGATGGGAAGATGAGTCGTCTCACAAACAGTAACCCTTATAAAAACAATGAACCCGTTGAAAGTTTGTGGGATTTACAAGTTTGCCATTGAGTCGACTCATGGGGGTCGACTCATGAAGTTCAGAAAATCAGGAAAAATGTGAATAAATTTCAGAAAAATTTGAAATTTTAGGTGAAGGAATTTTGCTCAATGATAAGTTTTTAGAATGATAAACTTGAGCTTTTGAGACCAGGATAGATGTTGAAACTTGAGCTCTAATCAATTCTTTGGAAATTGAGAAATTTTTAGGCAAATGGATCTAGAATTCCTAGATTTCTCCTAATTTCACAGAATCTATCCTCACTAAGGGCCTTTGTAAAGATATCGGCTAATTGATTTTCAGTGCAAATATATTCAAGAATTATATTTTTGTTTTGAACATGTTCTCTTATGAAATGATGTCTTATTTCAATATGTTTGGATCTTGAATGTTGAATTGAATTTTTAGATAGATTTATGGCACTTGTATTATCACATTTTATTGGTGTTTCATTAAGTTTGATTCCAAAATCTTCGAGTTATTGCTTAATCCACAAGATTTGAGCACAACAACTTCCGGCTGCAATGTATTCGGCCTCAGCCGTAGACAGTGCCACCGAATTTTGTTTCTTGCTAAACCATGAGATTAGGTTTACTCCAAGAAATTGGCAAGTTTCACTTGTGCTTTTTCTATCTAATTTACATCCAGCAAAATCAGCATCTGAATATCCTAACAAATTAATTTGTGAGTCCTTAGAGTACCATAACCCTATAGTTTGTGTACCATTTAAGTATCTAAGGATTCTTTTAACAGCATTCAAATGAGATTCCTTAGGATTAGATTGATATCTAGCACATAAGCAAACACTAAACATGATATCAGGCCTACTTGCAGTTTGATATAATAATGAGCCAATCATACCTCTATAGTATTTTAAGTCTACGCTTTTACCTTCATCATCCTTGTCAAGCTTACATGAGGGACTCATTGGTGTGCCAATTGGTTTGCAGTTCTCCATTCCAAATCTCTTGAGTAGTTCCTTGGTGTACTTGCTTTGGATGATGGAGATTCCCTCTTTTGATTGTTTGATTTGGAGTCCGAGGAAGAAGGTGAGTTCTCCCATCATGCTCATCTCGAACTCTCCCTGCATAAGCTTAGCAAAGTCTTGACAAAGGGATTCATTAGTAGACCCAAAAATTATGTCATCAACATAAATTTGTATAATTAGCATATCATTTTGGTTTCTTTTAATAAATAGGGTTGTATCTACATTGCCTCTTGAGAAACCATTATTTAGTAGAAATTTGCTTAGCCTTTCATACCATGCTCTAGGTGCTTGTTTTAGACCATATAAAGCTTTATTTAATCTAAAGACATGATTGGGAAAGGCATGATTTTCAAATCCAGGGGGTTGTTCTACATATACTTTTTCAGAAATATATCCATTTAAAAATACACTTTTAACATCCATTTGAAATAGTTTGAATTTCATAAAGCAAGCATAAGCAAGTAGAAGTCTAATGGCTTCTAATCTAGCAACAGGTGCAAAGGTTTCATCAAAATCAATTCCTTCTTCTTGATTATATCCCTTAGCAACCAGTCTTGCTTTATTTCTAATTACATTTCCATGCTCATCTAATTTGTTTCTAAAGACCCATTTTGTGCCAACTATTGAATAATCTTTAGGTCTTGTTACTAAGGTCCAAACATTATTTCTTTCAAATTGATTAAGTTCTTCTTGCATAGCATTAATCCAGTTATGATCATTTTCAGCTTCTTCAAAAGTTTTAGGTTCAAGTTGAGATACAAATGCACAATGATTAAGTACATCTCTAAGTGAAGAACATGTTTTTACCCCATGCATAGGATCACCGATAATTAACTCCTTAGGGTGGTTGTGAACATACCTCCATTCCTTGGGTAAGTCATTTGTACCTTGAGGTTGTTCTTGAATTTCTTCACCTTTCTCCTTTTGTTTGTCTTCTTGATCCTTGTCTTCTGGAGTTGCTGAGTCTTTCAGAGTGATCTCCTTCATACCTTCTATTAGTGGATCTGCATCATCAACACCCTCATTCTTCCTTGAAGGAAGATCGTTAGATTCATCAAAGACAACATGTATGGACTCCTCAACTACTAAAGTTCTTTTGTTGAACACTCTAAATGTTTTACTAGTGGAGGAGTAACCTAGAAAGATTGCTTCATCTGATTTTGCATCAAATTTACCAAGTTTTTCTTTGCCATTATTTAATACAAAACATCGGCAACCAAAAACATGAAAATATGCAATATTTGGTTTTCTTCCTTTCCAAAGTTCATAGGGGGTTTTCTTTAAAAATTGTCTAATTAAAGCACGATTTAAAATGTAACATGCTGTGTTAATAGCTTCCGCCCAAAAATATCTTGGAAGGTTGCTTTCACAAAGCATGGTACGGGCCATTTCTTCTAAGGTTCTGTTTTTCCTTTCTACTACCCCATTCTGTTGGGGTGTCCTAGGAGCAGAGAAGTTATGGCCAATTCCATTTTCATCACAAAAATTTTCAAAATCTTGATTTTCAAATTTAGTTCCATGATCACTTCTAATATTTTGAATTGAAAACCCTTTTTCATTAGTGACTTTTCGATGAAATTTCGTGAAAATTTGAAAAGTTTCATTTTTGTGAGCTAAAAAAAAACCCCAAGTAAAACGAGAGTAATCATCTATTATTACAAATCCATATCGTTTTCCTCCTAGACTAGTGGTTCTAGTTGGTCCAAACAAATCCATATGTAAGAGCTCTAAAGGTCTAGAAGTTGAAACAGTATTTTTGGATTTAAATGATACTCTAGTTTGTTTACCTAATTGGCATGCATCACAAATTCTATCCTTTTCAAAATTCAGTTTTGGCAAACCGAGAACTAAATCCTTTTTAATTAATTTTGAGAGAGAATGCATGCTAATGTGTGCAAGTCTACGATGCCACAGCCAACTAGTCTTATTTATTTTAGCATTTAAGGAAACTAGGCATTGCATGTCTAATTTTGTTAAATCATTCAAGTCTACCATATAAACATTGCCATGCCTATGTCCTATAAATTTAATGCCATCATTAATAGGACTCGTCACAATGCAAACAGATGATTCAAAACTTACTTTATATCCTTTATCACAGAATTGACTAATGCTAAGTAAGTTATGCTTTAAACCTTTAACTAATAAAACATTCTCAATGTATTTGGAGGGAGTGATACCAATGTTACCTATCCCGATGATCTTTTCTTTGCCATTATCTCCAAAGGTGACCATCCCTCCATCCTTAGCATCAAGCGTGATGAATTGTGATTCATCACCAGTCATGTGTCTCGAGCATCCGCTGTCAAGATACCATTTCCTGTTTCCTTCTTGGGATGCTAGACACACCTGCAAGCAAAGGTCACGTTTCTGTCTTAGGTACCCAAGCTTTCTTGGGTCCTTTCAGGTTAGTCAGAATGGTTCCTTTTGGAACCCATATTTTCTTTGTGTTTGCATATTTGTTAATAAGACATGTGTATGATTTATGTCCTATTCTTCCACATTTAAAATAAGTAATATTTGTAGACTTGTTACTTGAATAATTTACATAAATATCCTTCAGAAATTTTTGTTTCTTCAGGGGTTTATAACTAAGTCCAGCCTTATCATATATAGCTTTCTGATTTTCAAGGATCATATTTAGTTTGTTTGAACTTAAGGTGAACTTATCTACTATAGACTTCAGCTTGTTCATTTCATCCTTTAAGTTTTGATTTTCTTGAATCAAGGTGAATTTTTCAATTGAAAGATTTTCAGCTTGTTTCACTAAGGACTGATTTTTCAATTTCAGCTCTTTGTTTTTCTTCCCTAGTTTCTTTAATTCATCAATTGAATCATAGAATGCTTCATGCAATTTTTAAAAGTAAATTCACTAATGGATTCAGAAGTTACCTCATTTTCATGTGCCATCAGGCACAGGTTGGCTTGTTCTGTTGAGGTTTCCTCGTCGAAGCTTGAGTCATCACTCGCACTCCAGGTCGCCATCATTGCCTTCTTTTTGAACTTCTTTGGACCTTTCTTCAATTGTGGACATTCGGATCTGAAATGTCCTGGCTTCTTGCACTCGTAGCATATAGGGGGTTGATCTTTCTCCTTTTCTTTGCTTTGATCCCCTATTGTGAATTTCTTTCTCATCCCCTGTTTCCTTTTTCTTAGAAACTTCTTAAATTTTCGGGTGATGAGAGCCATCTCTTCATCCTGTTCTTCATCTTCAGATTCATCCGTTTCATAATCAGGCGAAGTTGTGGATTTGAGGGCAATGGTTCTTTTCCTTTTGACTTCATCCTCTTGATGTTGCTTCATGCTAAATTCATGAGTCATCAAGGATCCAAGAAGCTCTTCTAGAGGTAGAGTGTTTAAGTCCTTTGCTTCTTGGATGGCAGTCACCTTGGCTTCCCAAGTTCTTGGCAGTGACCTGAGAATCTTCCTTACAAGTTCACTGTTAGTATAAGATTTGCCAAGACTCTTTAAACCATTGATTATATCAGTAAAACGAGTAAACATAGCAGTTATGGACTCATCATGCTCTATTTTGAACAATTCATATTTATGTACAAGCATGTTTATTTTAGACTCTTTTACTTGATTTGTTCCCTCATGGGTGACTTCTAACCTATCCCATATTTCTTTAGCAGATGCATAAGTAGAAATGCGATTGAATTCACTAGCATCTAGTGCACAATAAAAAACATTCATGGCTTTGGTATTTAATTGTGCTAATTTCTTGTCAACCTCATCCCATTCTTTCTCGGGTTTGGTTGACTCCTCACCATCTATAATCTTGGTGGGTGTGTGAGGACCATTCACTATGATACTCCACATATCATAGTCGAGTGCTTGTATGAAAATCTTCATCCGAGCTTTCCAATAGGTGTAATTAGACCCATTGAAAAGTGGAGGTCGGTTTGTTGATTGCCCCTCGGCTAGAGAAGTACCAACATGGGTTGCCATAGATCTTTGGCTCTTTGATTATTAGATCAAAGAAGGGCTAGAGCACCGGCTCTGATACCACTTGTTGCCCAGCTATGCAACCCAAGAGGGGGGGGTGATTGGGTTTCTAAAAATTTAAGCCCAACAAATTACTTATGAAGAACAAAATAAAGACTTTAATTCAATATTAATTACCTAAAGCAGGAATGCAAGAATATAATAAAGAAATAAAGTGAAGCAATAAAGCACACCACAAACACAAGGATTTATAGTGGTTCGGTGCTAACCTTGCACCTACATCCACTCACCAAGATCCTACTTGGGAATTTCAATCCACTATCCTTTGTATTCAACCCGAATACAACACGTCGGAAACTCCGACACTAGCTATCCCAAGCTAGATCACTTGTTTCCCGGGTACAAGTAAACCCAAAACACTCCGATTTCAGGTTCGGATCAACCTTTCCTTGTTTTGGAAATCCTCCAAAAATAAGAACAAAAACTCACAAAGAGTAAGAAAATTTAGAGCACAAATTAATACAATAACAGCTCCTTAAATGAGCGAATATAACAATAAAAGCTTTACTCAAATGAAGAACCCCTTTTTTTCGGATTTTCTCAAAGTGGATGAACGCTTGAATGCTTGAGAAGAGGTTGATTGTTGATTGAAGATCTCTTGAAAGCTTTGAACGATCTCTAGATCAAGGTTGAAACAATAGGCATGAAGAATTCTCTCCTTGAAAGCTCTTGCTTTTCTCTTTCACAATCTCTCTGGTGTATTATGGATCCTCTCTTTTTTTCTTTTTGGATTTTTCGTTGATCTCAGGCTTTTTCGTGCAGATTTCGGATCCTCTCTTCTGTTCTTCTCACTTTTGATTTCACGTTTGATCCGCTATTTAATCTGCAATTTCTTTCACCATTTTAAGCATTTTGTAGCATTAGAAGCAAGAGAAAATAATTTAGGTAGATAAAGAGCCGTTAGAGCAATTTTAGGTAGCATAAATGGCAATTAAAATGGGCAAAAAAATAGCCGTTGCTGATATTTTCCATCGCAGGGGTCGACTCATGAGTCGACTCATGCATCAGGAGTCGACTCATGAGTCGACTTCTGTTGCACAGACCAGAAGGTCTGATTTCTGGATTTTTCGGCTCAAATCAGCAGAGGTCGACTCATGAGTCGACTCATGCCTTGTGGGTCGACTCATGAGTCGACTCACAGGTCATGCCAAGTCAAAAATCCAGCGTGCCATGGGAATTTTTTTGCGTGCCAATCAGCTCATAGTGCCATGAGTTGACTTATGAGTCGACTCATGCACTTCAAACCTTCATAACTTCAAAAATATAAGTCCAAACACAATGAAATTTTTACCAATAGATTTCAAATCATTTGTTCTATCAAATGGTACTATCAAATCAGGATTTTAATGAAATTATGATTTTGCCCTTGAAGAGCATAAGGACTTTTTATTTTAAAATTATTTGTATCCCTTCAATCTATTTTGTAATCATCAAAATCAATCTAGGAGCAACAGACGCTCTCAGGAAACTCAAGATGGAAGGAGGAAAGATATGAAAATAAAAACCCTAGAAGAAGACCCTCTTCTTCTTCACATTTTTCTCTCTAGATACCCAAACTTGCATCTTTTATATCTCTACGTCCCAAAGGTATTTCTCTCTAATTTTTGGATGGCAGAAAGGTCTCTCAAAAAACTATCTGCCCTTAAAATTTCATGAAGAAACTCGTCTTATATAGAGAGATATGATAGAGTCCTTGTCTAGGTCAAACACCTAGTCAAGGCTTATCCAAACATGGCAAGTTAAGGGACGCCCAACTGTTGAGCACCTCCTCCATATTTTCGTGCATGGATCACCAGAAAAGGGTGTACAATGTAAACCCTAAAAGCTACAAAAATTCCAAAAAAAATTTGGATAAATTCGGTGCAAAATTGAAAGAGTTTTGGATTTCTAAAACTCTATCTCATAGAATTCGAAATCCAAACTTATTCCTTTTAGATTTGATCCAAATCACCTTCCATGTAAGAAAGAAGAGAGGAGACCTTTTGTGAACGTGGGAGAGATCTGGGAGAGGGCTTTTGTTGCACAAAATAAGTGGAGATTGGCGTTGGATAAGAGAGAGGGCGTGGAGAAGGTTTATGTGGCGCAAGGTGGAATCCTAGTCCTACTAGGATTCTGTCTCATAACTTGTTTTAATTTGGTTTCCCAAACCAAATCAAATCAAAATTAGATCAACCCAATTAAAATAGGTCTTAACCTAATTAAGAACCTAATTTAATCATATTAAATTAGATTTAAATCTGATTTAATTTTCTAATCAAATTAGAAATTAGATTGACCCAAGTCCTAATTGAACTAGGACTAGTTTTTTCCTTGCACTTGGCTTATCCAATAAACCAATTGGACTTGATTTAATCGAGCCCAAACCAAATCTAATTAAATCATATTTAATTAGACTTAATCTCAGGCCATTGGCTTAATCAAATTAAGCCAATTAGTAATCAAATTGCTAATCGATCCTCCTGCAACACTTGCACTGGGTTAAATGTCAATCGTATTGATTATTTAACCCTATAATGATTCTTAATCGTTGATCAACCATCCGATCGGATCATGAACTCTAATGTGTGTGACCTCATAGGTCCGAACCTAAGCCGGTAGCATAGAAACAAATTCCTATACCAATCGAAGTGACCATCTAGCAATGGTACCCGACGTCCGGATAGATCGAATGTGTAGAACAACATCCTTAGAACCCATGCGGATATAGTTTTCATATAATTCATCCCCTTGACCAAAATGATCATAGGACACCCCAGAGCTCAATTGTCAACTCTGATCAGGTTGTCCACATTGTATTTCAAAATATCAAATCCATCTGATGGATTACCCTGGCCAAGGTTTTGCTAAATTGAAATACAGCGACTCATTCTTCTCCAACTCTTGGAGTGGTCAATCCCATCTCGATCACACTCTGACTTCGCAAGTACTTGACTGTGCCCAGAAGCCTTCCGTCCCTGAATTAGAAATTCAGTTAGTCCAGTACCAAAGCACAGTGAGTTGCTTGCAAGTCACTGAGGTGATCTCAAGTCTAAGGGACACTTATACCTATATCCCATCAGAGACATTCTCGACAGCAGAATGCTCTGGAGTTGGTCACGTTCAATGACGATGTACCCTTACATCTCATCTGTATGCCATACCAGTGTCTCCACACTCCTTGGTTAAGAGGACAACCAACCCATATGGCCTACAGCGACCTATGCTCGATAGAAGCTGTCGTCCTTATTAACAGCCTATCATTTGGTCGTGAACAATTTTAAGGACTAATCGATAAATCCTCTCTTTATCGAACTTAAATAGTCCTAAGGACTTCATCATAACAACGGAGTTCATTAGAAGATGAAAGCTTATGATGAAAATGCCAAATATATTTTATTTATTAACAAATCAATTACAATACTTGGTTGCTCAACCGTCAACAGCTTGACGATTGGCTTTTTGGGATACATTTCCCAACAACTCCCACTTGTCCTAAAGCCACTCGGCACAGTATCTAATACCCATCTTCGACTTGTGGTTGTCGAACTCCTTTATTGCCAGGGCTCTAGTGAAGGGGTTGGTTAGGTTCTCCTTTCCGTCGATCTTCTGAAGGTCGACGTCACCTCGATCCACGATCTCTAGGATCAGGTGGAAGCGGCGCAAGATGTGCTTCGTCCGCTAATGTGCTTTGGGTTCCTTCACCTGAGCTATGGCACCAGTGCTGTCGCAGTAGAGCAGGACTGGACCATCGAGAGAGGGTGCTACTCCGAGCTCGTTGATGAATTTCCTCAGCCACACAGCTTCCTTCGCGGCATCTGATGCTGCGATATACTCTACTTCACAAATAGAGTCTGCCACAGTATGCTGCTTGGAACTCTTCCAGCAGATGGCTCCACCATTCAGAGTAAAGATATAACCCGACACACTCCTGCTATCATCATGGTCAGATTGGAAGCTGGAGTCTGTGAACCCCACAAGTTTCAGATCTGACTCGCCATAAACCAACCATTGGTCCTTAGTATTTCTCAAATACTTAAGGATGGCTTTAACCACTTTCCAGTGATCTTCTCCAGGATCAGATTGGTAGCTACTCACTACTCTTAGTGAGTATGCCACATCTGGTCTTGTACATATCATGGCATACATGATAGATCCCACGGCTGAAGCATATGGGACTCTACTCATACGCTCTCTCTCTTCAGGAGTTGTCGGACAATCCTTCTTAGAGAGAGAAATTCCTTGGCCTATCGGTAGATAGCCTTTCTTGGAATTCTCCATGCTGAACCTCTTCAGCACAGTATCTATGTACATGGACTGGGATAACCCAAGCATCCTTTTAGATCTATCCCTATAGATCTTCATCCCTAGGATGTAGGATGCTTCACCCAAGTCCTTCATGGAGAACTGTGATGACAACCAAACTTTTATTCCCTGTAGTACGGGGATGTCATTCCCGATTAAGAGAATGTCATCCACGTACAAGACAAGGAATACCACAACTGGACCATTTTCCCATTTATAGATGCAGGGTTCTTCTCCATTCTTAATGAAGCCATTCATTTTGATCACCTTATCAAAACGCATGTTCCAACTCCAAGAAGCTTGCTTCAATCCATAAATGGATCTCTGAAGCTTGCACACCTTGGACTCATCTGTGGATGTAAACCCTTCAGGTTGTATCATATACACCTCTTCAGTCAGCTCTCAATTCAGGAAAGCTGTCTTTACATCCATCTGCCAGATCTCATAATCCAGATGGGCAGCTATTGCAAGCATTATCCGAATAGATTTGAGCATTGCCACAGGGGAAAATATCTCGTCATAGTCAATACCATAACGTTGACGATACCCCTTGGCAACCAGACGGGCTTTATAGGTCTCCACCTTTCCGTCTGCGCCCCTCTTCCTTTTGAAGATCCATTTACACCCAATGGGTTTAACCCCTTCAGGTGGGTCAACCAATGTCCATACATCGTTGACCTTCATGGACTCCATTTCGGATTTCATGGCTTCAAGCTATTTCTCGGAATCAGGTCTCTGCATAGCATCCATATAGGTGATCGGATCCTCATTATTCTCATCAAGTTCGATGGGATCACCATCCCGGACCAAGAAACCGTAGTATCTGTCCGGCTGACGCGGTACTCTACCGGATCGCCTTAATAGTGCAGGTATATTAGGCTCCGGATCTGATCTAATCATATCCGACTCAGGTTCAGCTATTGGTGTCGGTCCTTCTACCTGTTGAACTTCATCAAGTTCAACCTTAGAGGCAACGGTTCCTTCACCAAGGAACTCCTTTTCTAAAAAGATTTCCTTAAGGCTGACGAACACCTTTTGTTCATCAGCATGGTAAAAAAAATATCCTTTTGTCTCTTTGGGGTACCCAATGAATGAGCATTTGTCAGACCTAGGTCCAAGTTTGTCTGTGACTAATCGTTTGACATAGGCCGGGCACCCCCAGACCCTAAGATGTGAAAGTGCTGGCTTACGTCCCGTCCATATCTCATATGGAGTCTTAATTACAGACTTACTTGAAACCCTATTTAACAGATAACAGGTCGATTCGAGTGCATATCTCCAGAAGGATATCGGCAAGCTAGCAAAACCCATCATGGATCGGACCATGTCTAACAGAGTCCGATTCCTCCTTTCAAACACACCATTATGCTATGGTGTTCCTGGAGGAGTCCATTGGGAGAGAATCCCATTCTCTCTTAGATATGTGAGAAACTCACTAGAAAGGTATTCTCCTCCTCGATCAGATCGAAGAGTTTTAATACTCTTCCCAATTTGTTTTTCTACTTCACTTCGGAATCGTTTGAACATTTCAAATGAATCCGACTTATGTTTCATCAGATAGACATATCCATATTGGGATAGGTCATCCGTGAAAGCTATGAAATAGAAATATCCACCTCTAGCACTGGTGCTCATGGGCCCGCATACATCAGTATGTACTAGGCCCAAGAGCTCAGTAGCTCTCTCACCTTTTCCAGTAAAAGGTGACTTGGTCATTTTACCAAGAAGACAGAACTCACAGGTTGGAAGTGATTCACAATCACTGACTTTGAGGATTCCCTCTTGAGTCAACCTGTTTATTCTGTTCTTATTTATATGACCTAGCCTCCAATGCCATAAGTAAATATTTGACACACTATCTAATCTAGGGTGCTTGCCAGTAGAATAGACTCTTATCAGGCTTGATCTTTTTGGTCTGGCTCTGCACAGATGTCCCAGCCTGAACTTGCACCTTCTTGACTTTCTTCTTCTTGTTCTTCTTTCCTTTCTCAAAGGGTCGAGAACCAGAAGATGAACCTCCCACTGAGTTCACTGAGTTCACCGACTCCTTGAGGAGTTGGTGATCCTTCTCAAAGTTCTGAAGCAACCCCATTAACCCATGGTAGTTTACTTCAGGCTTTGTCATTCTATAATGAGTGAGGAATGGGAGACAAGACTTGGGCAGCGAGTTCAGTATTGCATCTTTCCCAAGCTGCTCATGCAAGGAAAAGTCGAGCTTGCTCAATCATTCCATCAGCTCGATCATGTACAATACATGATCAGTGACAGAAGCACCATCCCGCATTTTGGCGTTGAAGATGGCACAACTAGTCTTGTGCCTCTCCACGTTATCGGGTGTGCCAAAGGCATCCTCCAACATTTGAAGCTTGTCCTTTGGCTGAGCCGTCTCGAATCTGCAACTGAACTCATCGCTCATGATAGCAGCTAGCATGATACAGCACATCGTGGTCCGGTCACTGAGCCACTTCTGGTAAGTGTCTCTGACTGTTCCACATGCATTGACAGCTGGCTCCTCAGGTGCAGGATCTAATATCACATATAGGATCCGTTCATGCTCCAGGACTATCTTCAACTTTCGATACCAGCCATCGAAGTTGGGTCCCACCAACTTATCATTGTCCAACAATGATCGGAGCGATAGGGAAGTGGCCATATTTGCACAAAGGAGAACCATAACCTAATTAGTAATTGATTCATTAAACCTAAAGATTTGGACTTTAATCAAAAGGTTTCTCCCACTATTTTATTCAAATTGGTAGCCTCTACCTCCAATTCGAGGAATTACCCTAATTCCTTAGCGGGTACTAGAATCCACTTAGACGCACACAAGCCCAACTTTGGTTGGCCAACCCATGTACATCTAAGGGTAGGTTCATAACCAATTGTTTCTCTAAACAATTTCTAGTAATTTTAATTTTGCCCCAGAATCCTAATCAGTAGGCTTTGGCCTCCACTGTAAGGATCCGGTTAGGTCCAACCATTAACATGATCATACTTGGTGTATCTAACCAACGAATGATTAAGCCCAACTTTGGTTGGCTCACCTAACCACCATTAGAGAGACACTTCCAAGTCGTCATATGATGAGTGATAATTCCATTAGTCAACAAGCACCAGGCCTTTGGGTCTGCAATGATTATTGAGTTCATGGACTCATTATCAAACACCTTAATGAGAGGCTATGACTCAGTTATCTCCATAACTTTATCATTTTAAGGACCTAATAATTTTAGAGGATTAATTAATATAGAGGATGAGGTCAGATGAACCAGCTTATCATGATCCTCCCACTGACTTCACCAAGTCAGCTTAAGGGAGACCATTAAAAGGGCTGGTCTAGGAGCACCTAAATCAGTCACACTGATTTACCTAGCTGACATGGGTCAGCTCGAATAGTCAAGTGATCCGATCAAAACATAATTTCACCAAGAGGCCAGGTAAGTTCGATCAGTGGGAGGGTCTGCCAAAGCTTGCCTTAGACACCATCATGAATGGCCAGGTAAGCGGGCTCCCAATTAAAAACCACCGGTCTGGTTTACCTTAGACACCAACTGATTTAATTAGTTTCGATTAGATCAACCTAACAGTTCGTGCTAGACCGCTTAGCCAAGAATCAAGTCCATTTGGTTCTCGTTAAAGACATGGACTTGACCAACTACAACTATTGTAATTGATCTAGAGAATCCTTGACCTAATCTAAGACAACAATTGATTAGATTTAGTCAATTCTCTAATTAAGTCCATCTTTAATCTAACCATAGGTCTAACCCAATTAATGGACCTAGTTCCCACTAACCCATTAACCCAATGTGTTATGATTTGTGTCTTAGGTTCTTCAATTCACAATCCTAGAACCTAATCAAATAACTTCTTAATTCTTAATTAAGTTTTGGGCTGAGGGTTGGGTTTGGCTTTTCAAAAAATCATTTTCATATTTGTAAAACAATTTTACAATATGATTCTATTAACCATATTGTATGTTTGATTTCGAATCAAGATGCAAGTGAAATAAACATGAAACTACTTTAGATCTAATCTAAACAGGTTCATGTAATTGAAACAATTTCAACTTTAAATAATTTCTTTGCATAAAAATTATTAGCAAAGAGATTTTATTTTAGATTTAAACATCTTTTAAATCTAATAAATCATAAATTTAATCTAGATCATATCTAACAAATTTATGATTAAAGATAGATCTACACAAACTAGGACAACCTTTGCACTGTAAGGGGTAAACCTTACAGCAGGACAACCTTGCAGTTTGTGATTGATCTAAAATTTTAATTTCAGATTTAATAATCAGATTATAAATTAGATCTAATCTAAAAAATAATCTAAGCATGTATAAATAATCATGTAATAAAGAACCTAGGCTCTGATACCAATTGTAGGAACCAGATCTAGGGTTTCAGGGTTAGATCTTGAAACTTTTTCAAGATCATACAGCGGAAGACTAAAATAAATCAAAATTTATTTTTTAAGATCAAAAAATCTCTAGATCTAAGATCCTATTACATGATTATTATATAGTATTAAATCAAAAATTAAAATATATATAAATATAGTATGAACTACATGTTGATCATATCAACATGTTTCTATACTAGCTACATCTAATGTATGTATTAAATAATAGATCAGATCTATTACCTTGCAAGTTAGACGCTCTGACCTCGCTGATCCGGGCTTAAGGATGATGTTGCAAGCCGCACACGCATCCGGCCTCTAGGAGTCGTCCACACGAGCCCACGAATCTCGATCAGAAGTCCTGCTTCAGGAAATCAGCACAGTATGCTAGTACTGCGCTGATCCTTCTTTGATGGTTGATCAGGTGCCTCCTTCTTCTTGATTTGGACTCTTCTAAAGATGGAAAGTAGAAGGAGGAGTTTCAGATCTGAGACACTCTTAGAAAACTCAAGATGGAAGGAGGAAAGATATGAAAATAAAAACCCTAGAAGAAGACCCTCTTCTTCTTCACGTTTTTCTCTCTAGACACCCAAACTTGCATCTTTTATATCTCTACGACCCAAAGGTATTTCTCTCTGATTTTTGGTTGGTAGAAAGGTCTCTCAAAAAACTATCTCTCCTTAAAATTTTACGAAGAAACTCATCTTATATAGAGAGATATGATAGAGTCCTTGTCTAGGTCAAACACCTAGTCAAGGCTTATCCAAACATGGCAAGTTAAGGGACGCCCAACTGTTGAGCACCTCCTCCATATTTTCGTACATAGATCACCAAAAAAGGGTGTACAATGTAAACCCTAAAAGCCATGAAAATTCCAAAAAAAATTTGGATAAATTCGGTGCAAAATTGAAAGAGTTTTGGATTTCTAAAACTCTATCTCATAGAATTCGAAATCCAAACTTATTCCTTTTAGATTTGATCCAAATCACCTTCCATGTAAGAAAGAAGAGAGGAGACCTTTTGTGAATGTGGGAGAGATCTGGGAGAGGGCTTTTGTCGCACAAAATAAGTGGCGATTGGCGTTGAATAAGAGAGAGGGCGTGGAGAAGGTTTATGTGGCGCAAGGTGGAATCCTAGTCCTACTAGGATTCTGTCTCATAACTTGTTTTAATTTGGTTTCCCAAACCAAATCAAATCAAAATTAGATCAACCCAATTAAAATAGGTCTTAACCTAATTAAGAACCTAATTTAATCAGATTAAATTAGATTTAAATCTGATTTAATTTTCTAATCAAATTAGAAATTAGATTGACCCAAGTCCTAGTTGAACTAGGACTAGTTTTTTCCTTGCACTTGGCTTATCCAATAAACCAATTGGACTTGATCCAATCAAGCCCAAACTAAATCTAATTAAATCATATTTAATTAGACTTAATCTCAGCCCATTGGCTTAATCAAATTAAGCCAATTAGCAATCAAATTGCTAATCGATCCTCCTGCAACACTTGCACTGGGTTAAATGTCAATCGTATTGATTATTTAACCCTATAATGATTCTTAATCGTTGATCAACCATCCGATCGGATCATGAACTCTAATGTGTGTGACCTCATAGGTCCGAACCTAAGCCGGTAGCATAGAAACAAATTTTTATACCAATCGAAGTGACCATCTAGCAATGGTACCCGACGTCCGGATAGGTCGAATGTGTAGAACAACATCCTTAGAACCCATGCGGATATAGTTTTCATATAATTCATCCCCTTGACCAAAATGATCATAGGACACCCCAGAGCTCAACTGTCAACTCTGATCAGGTTGTCCACATTGTATTTCAAAATATCAAATCCATCTGATGGATTACCCTGGCCAAGGTTTTGCTAAATTGAAATACAGCGACTCATTCTTCTCCAACTCTTGGAGTGGTCAATCCCATCTCGATCACACTCTGACTTTGTAAGTACTTGACTGTGCCCAGAAGCCTTCCATCCCTGAATTAGAAATTCAGTTAGTCCAGTACCAAAGCACAGTGAGTTGCTTGCAAGTCACTGAGGTGATCTCAAGTCTAAGGGACACTTATACCTATATCCCATCAGAGACATTCTCGACAGCAGAATGCTCTGGAGTTGGTCACGTTCAATGACGATGTACCCTTACATCTCACCTGTATGCCATACCAGTGTCTCCACACTCCTTGGTTAAGAGGACAACCAACCCATATGGCCTACAGCGACCTATGCTCGATAGAAGCTGTCGTCCTTATTAACAGCCTATCATTTGGTCGTGAACAGTTTTAAGGACTAATCGATAAATCCTCTCTTTATCGAACTTAAATAGTCCTAAGGACTTCATCATAACAACGGAGTTCATTAGAAGATGAAAGCTTATGATGAAAATGCCAAATATATTTTATTTATTAACAAATCAATTACAATACTTGGTTGCTCAACCGTCAACAGCTTGACGATTGGCTTTTTGGGACACGTTTCCCATATGATTGATGTCTAACAATATATCATATTTGTTGGGTTCTAACCACATAGTGAAAAGTAATTTTCAAAATTTTAAAATCAAACAAATTAATAGCTTTATCAAATAAAACTATCGAGCCGGAATCCAAACCCTATAATCACCTTATCGATATCGATAAAACAAAACCAAACATGCAAAAGAGATAGAAATTTATACTTTCATAAAAATAAAAAGTGGCACATTGGTGTTCTCTATGAGACTCTAAGGTAGAAGTCCTCCAATGGTAATCCATACGGAAGTTGGCCAAGGTCTTTCCCAACTAGTGCGCTGTTGCAGCCTTGTCTTCACAAGAACACTGCTGGCTTCAAACTTGCAGTATGATTGCAACAAAGCCCAGTTACTTTTGATCTTACCACCAGAATGACACTAAGAAGACACTCTTTAGATATCTTACAACTTAAGATTTGATTTTTGGCTCCAACATATGAAAAAATCAAACCCTAGGGCACACTAGCAACCCTTGCCAAAAATCTCACCACCCTTCTTGCAACTTTTGCCACTCAATTATCCCTTTCCTTTTTCTTAAATTTTTTCCAAAATTTTTTCAATGATTTCCACATCCCCCTCTCTGGTTTCAACCTAAAATGACAGCACCCAGCCATGTGAGATGTCCCATATAAATAAGGGACCAAGGGACGTGTCATGAGATGAAGGGGCGCCAACCATTGTCGCTCTAACTTCTCACACAATGAATAAATTCATCGTGTAGAATTTTTGGTGCATCAGATGCTTGCAGTAGAAGAAATCTTTCTCTTCTACATGCCATAAAAATTTCATTCAATTTTAGCAGCAAATCAATGGATTTCTAGTTTATCTTTTAAGGCAATGCGTTTAATTAAGAGCTTTCTTTAAGAAGGACTCTCCATTTCACATGCCAAATTGAGGTGGCTGGCATTTATATTTTTTTGTAGCTTCTGATGGGTGTAAAGGAGTCCTTCTCCACTTAAAACTAGTTCAAGTTGCAGAAGGATCCAATTTAAATTGATCCAATTCCATTAGGTAAAAGGCAACTGGTCTAGGTTAGCTTAAACACTTCGAACCAAACCAATTTAGGAACTTGGATTAATACAATGTACTAGCATATCAAATTAACCCAAAAAATTTATATTAAACTCTAATTAAATTAGATCAAGGTCAAATCTCAAAGTGTGTAACCCATAGGATTTCAAATCTAGCCAATAGTGGATCAAGACTTTCGACATAACTCTAATCCGATAAGATTACGTCACCCGAAGAGTCTCAATTAACTTGGACTCTTACAAATTGACTCCAGAATTAAACTCTTTTAATTTTGATGAATTTACAAGTCAAGATTGACGTCTAGCAATGTATCATGACTATCTGAAAGATTTAAAATTTTGATAAAAAATTATCAAAATATACTTCAGTGATAAGTTTTCATGTAATTCAATCCTTTAGTCAAACAACATCCCAAATGAGTTGTGAGCATGAAAATATATCAAACTCAATCACTTATTTATATGTATCTCGATTTGAAGGTGATGATTCAGTTGATGATACATTAGAAACTCTTCTAATTATCATCCTACTTTGGCCAAAAACTTTCGAATCATCAACCTATGAGATCACATTGGATGTTCGCTCTCCTTATTAGGAGTGACTGATCTCTTATTGATCACTCACAACCTCTATATACACTTCACCATATCCAAAACATCTCACATAAGGATCAAAGAACTAAGTTATGTAGTGAACCAAAATATGGATCCATGTACACAAGGTACCATGGTGACCTCAAGTCTAAGGATCACTTACACAACTCCCACTAGAGAATCATCAGTTGACATGTAAATAAGACTCCATCTGATATTCTTTCGTAGGTCAATTCAGTGAACTCATTCTCTAATGAGTACCTATATTTTTATATTAGTGTCACCACATAAGTGGTTGTGAGATCAACCACCCTCATTTCTGAGTATACATAGGATATACCAGTCTTACCGGTATCATTGATCTTCGACTTAATGTACCAAGGATTAAAAATATTTTAGGTTAGGACTATCAAAGATTTAGGTCTCACTGACGTGATCTCATCATAACCCTAAAACCATTGCCCGGGCCTATAGGGTTCATTATAATCTTAAGAATAACAAGATGCAGCATATAATGATCAAAAATATCTATTTATTAATAATATAAATATCAATTACATGAGTCTGAAAGATAAATTATAATAAATATCCTATCGCATCCCATATGCGATTGGCTTATAGGGTATTATTCTTTCAATCTCCTAGTTACACTAATGCCAATCACTCCTATATTTGATACCCATGCTATCAAGGTGGCAGTCAAACTGCTGCATTGATAAGGCTTTAGTGAACGGGTCTGCTATATTATTCTTGGTGTCAACTCGCTCCATGATCACATCGCATCTTTCGACTATCTCTCGAATAAGGTGGAACCGTCTTAGAATGTGCTTGGATTTATGATGAGACCTTGGTTTTTTGACTTAAGTAACTGTCCTAGTATTATCACAATAAAGGGGCACTGATTGTTCAATCCCTGAAACTACACCCAACTCAGTGATGAATTTCTTCATCCAGATAACTTTCTTAGCAGCCTCACTTGCAGTAATATACTCAGTCTCAGTGATCGAGTTAGCAACAGTTTACTGTTTGAAATTTTTTCAACTTTCTGCACCACCATATAAGGTGAACACATACCTAGATATAGATTTACTATCATCCAGATCAGATTGAAAACTAAAATCTGTATAACCTTCTAGTTTTAAATTAGATCTACCATATATCAGAAAAATATCTCTAGTCTTTCTCAAGTACTTGAGTATCTTTTTCACAGTTTTCAATGATCCTCCCCAGGATCAGCCTGAAATCTACTTACAATGTCTAAGGCATAAGCTACATCAGGCCTGGTACACAATATAGCATACATTATTGATCCTACTGCCGAAGAATAAGGAATAGAACTCATTCTATCTCTCTCTTCAGGTGTCTTAGGAGACATCTTCTTGGAGAGTTGTATGCCATGACCTATGGGCAAGTAACCTCTTTTACATTCCTCCATATTGAACCTCTTCAACACAAGGTTAATGTACCTAGACTGGGACAAGCCTAGCATCCTATTTGATCTATCTCTATAGATCTTTATACCAAGTATATAGGATGCTTCACCCAAGTCTTTTATGAAAAATTTTTATGATAACTAAGTCTTGATCGATTGTAACATCGGGATATCATTCCTAATGAGCAACATATCATCCACATATAAGACCAAAAAGATAATAGTGCTCCCACTATTCTTCTTGTACACATAAAGTTCATCTACATTTTTTATGAAGCCAAACGATTTGACTGTCTCATCAAAATAGATGTTCCAGCTCCTCGATACTTGCTTTAATCCATAAATAGATCTATTCAGCTTGCATACCTGATTTACTCTCCCACTTGAGATAATCCCTCTAGTTGAGTTATATAGACTTCTTCCTCAAGATTTCCATTGAGGACATCCATCTGCCAGATCTCTAAAGAAAAAATGGGTAGTTCAAAGCATGTATTTTAAAATTTTTACAGCAGAATAATAAAAGATTAAATATTTTAATCTTCTAAACATATCTTAGATCAAATTTAAACTATATTTAAGAATCTATGATATAAAAAATTTATATAAAAAATCTAAAATAAAATCAAAAATTGCATCGATCACATCGATACCCTGAATTTGATCTAACATTTAGATTATGTCGGTAGAGTTCAGAACTCATCACCTTTTCATGGGTTGATGATCTCCATTATTGGTAAGTGTGGTATAAAGCTCTTGCTGATGTCGAGCAGTCGCACAAGCATCCAGCCTCTATAGATAGTCCATAAGAAGCCCCACGGACCGATCAGCCCTCCGCGGGAGTGCTAGCTCGCGCAGTCGGCTTCTGATAGTAAATCTGATTTGATCTCCTTCTTTGATCACCTTGAATATTTTTGATGTTGAAGATAGATCAGAGAAAGATGCTGGATGGTGGAGAAAATTGGATGAAGACTCTCTTCTCTTTAGTTTTTTTCTTACCCAAAAACTTAGAATAGTTCTAGGTCTCTCACCCAAGAGGAGAATGGTCTCCTCTTTTGTTCATGCCAAAAAGGAATGAAACCCACCCAATCCTCATATCCCAAAGGAGTGTTTTTGACCCTCTTTCTCTTTAATATCTCATGGAAAAAGCTCTCTTCTTTTTGGCCATGAATTTATGGCCTTTTTATGGTTGTCGCACAAACCTAATAAAATAGGATAAGGGTTGGAGTTTTTTGCAATTCAAACTCTTTTGAATTTTAATTCAACTCCAACTTTTTCTCACCCTTATTAGACTTAAAGTGGGACCTACCAAATAAAATTGGGTATGAAAATCAGTTGGAAAGACCTCCTTATCTCATACACAATAGACCCCTTCAAAAGAAGCCAACGTGTGGAAGGATATGGATAAGGTTTTAAGTTGAAATTCAAATTAATTTGAATTCAAATCAAAACCAATCAATTTCTATCTTTAATGGGTGACAAAAAAAAAATTATTTTTTGATTTTCTTACATACAAACTGATTTTGCATAGTGAGAAAAGGTGTAAGATAATTTAGGTGGCGCAAGGGATAGAGTCCTACTCATTTGGGACTTTAGGGTTTAACCAATTGGATTTCTTTTAAACCCAATCCAATTAGACCCAAATAAAATATGGTGAACCTAATATAATTAGACTCTTATAATCTCAATTAAATTTGATCAAATCAATAAATTAATTGAGCCATAGATTCAATCAAATCAGGATCATTTCTCTCTTACCGATTATGTCATCTCATAACCTAATCAGACTTGATCTGATTGAATCAAATTCAATCAGACTTGATCCAGACTTAATGCTTAATCAATTGAGCTAATTAGTAATCTAATCACTAATTAATCCTCCATAATAAATAGAGTCCAAGTCCACTGGGATTCTTCAGCAGAGTCCCCGTCCAGTGGGACTCTTCACCAGAGTCCTCATTGACTGAAACTCTTTAGATTAGCCATATGATCGGAGAGGAACTTCTAATGTGTGTAACCCCATAGGTTCGAACCTAAGCCAGTAGTACAAAAATTGATTCTTGTACCAATCGAAGTAACCATTTAGCAATGGTACCTGATGTCCGGATAGGCCTAATGTATGCTAAGCAACACTCAAGAATCTATTTGAATATAATTACCGTATAATTTATTCCTTTAATCCAAATGCTCAAGGTGACCTAGGGTTTAACTACCAATCCTGATATGGTCATCTATATTGTATTTTAATTTTTAAAATCCATCACATGGATTACTTCGGTCAAGATTTTACTAAATTGAAACACACTAATACATTAACTCCTACTTATTCGGAGAGGTCAATTCCATTTTGGTTCACACACCGATTTCACAAGTACTTGATTATGTCTAGAAACTTTTTATCACTGAATTAGAAATTCAGATAGTCCAGCATCAAAGCATAGTGAGTAGCTTGTAAGTCACCATGGTGATCTCAGGTTGGAGGGATACGTATACCTATATCCCTTCGAAGTGACTCTTGACAGCAGAGTGCTCCAGAATTGATCACGTTCAGTGAAATGTACTCTTATATTTTATCTGCATACCATACCAGCATCTCCACACTCTTTGATTAAGAGGATAACCAACCTATATGGCACACAACGATCTACACTTGATATGTCTATTATGCTAGTAATAGCATATCATTTGGTCGCAAACTCATTTAAGGACTAAACGATATATCTTCCTGTATCGAATCAAATAGTCCTAAGGACTTCATCACATAACAGAAGTTCAAAATGACATATACACAGTGATGAAAAACTAAATAATATTTATTAATTTAATAATTCATATACAATTACAATGATAAGCACAACCGTCAACAAGCTGATGATTGACTTTGGGATACAATTTCCAACAACCCCACTTGGACTAAAACCAATCGATGCAGTATCGTATACCCATCTTTCATTTGTAGTCTTCAAACTCCTTGATGTCGAGGGTTTTAGTAAATAGGTTGGTCAGGTTCTCTTTTCTATCGATCTTCTGAAGCTCGACGTCACCTCGATCCATGATCCTTGGACTAAGTGGTAACGGCGTAGAATGTGCTTTGTCCACTGATGTGACTTCAGTTTCTTCGCTTGAAAATGGCACCAGTATTGTCGCAGTACAACAAGATAGGGCTATCAAGGGAGGGAGCCACTCTGAGCTCATTGATGAACTTTCGTAGCCACATAGCTTCCTTCACAGCATCGGATGCCACGATATATTTTGCTTCATAAGTAGAGTCGGCCACAGTGTGCTGCTTGAAATTTTTTCAGTAGATTGCTCTACTATTTAGAGTATAAATATATCCCAACATGCTTTTGCTGTCATCATGGTCGATTGAAAATTAGAGTCTGTAAATCTCATAAATTTTAGGTCAGATTCTCCATAGATAAGCCATTGATCCTTAGTATTTCTCAAATACTTAAGGATGGTCTTTACGACCTTCCAATTTTTCTCACCTGGATCAGACTAGTATCTGCTCACTACTCCTAATGAGTATGCCACATCCGATCGTGTATATGTCATGGCATACATAATAGATCCCACTGTCGAAGCATATAAAATTCTACTAATGCACTCTCTCTTGAGGAGTTGTCGGACAATCACTCTTCGAGAGAGAAATTTTTTGACCTATTGGAAGATAACCTTTCTTGAAATTCTTCATACTGAACCTTTTCAGCACAGTATCAATGTACGTCGACTGGAACAATCCAAGTAATCTTTTACATCTATCTCTATAGATCTTCATCCCAAGGATGAAGGATGCTTCTCTCAAATCTTTCATGGAGAACTGTGATGACAACCAAACTTTTATTTCCTGTAATGCAGGGATGTCATTCTCGATTAAGAGAATGTCATCGACATACAAAATAAGAAATACAACCACAGAGTTATTAACCCATTTATATATACAAAGTTCCTCTCCATTCTTAATGAAGCCATATAATCTGATCACTCTATCAAAATGAATGTTCCAACTCCGATATGCCTGCTTAAGTCCATAGATAGACCTTTGAAGCTTGCACACCTTAGACTCATCTGTGGATGTAAAACCTTCAGGTTGTATCATATATACTTCTTCTTCTAGCTCTCCATTTAGGAAGACTATTTTTACATCCATTTCCATAGAAGAAAGTGTCTCGTCATAATCAATACCATAATGCTGACGGTAACCCTTGACAACCAGACGATTTTTATATGTCTTCATCTTTCGTCCGCACCTCTCTTCTTTTTGAAAATCCACTTACACCCTATGGATTTTATCCCTTCAGGTGGATCAACCAATATCCATACATTATTGATTTTCATGGACTCCATTTCGAATTTCATGGCTTCCAACCACTTATCGGAGTCATACCTCTACATCACATCCTTATAGGTGATCAGATCCTCATTGTTCTCATCGAGCTCAACTGGATCCCTGTTTTGGACTAAGAAATCGTAGTATCTATCCAATTGATGCGGTACTCTATCAGATCTTCTTAAAGATATTTCTATAATGGTTCCAAATTTGATCTAATCAAGTCCGACTCTATGGGTTTACTAGATTGTAGCGGTTCTTTTACCAATTGAACTTCATCAAGTTTAATCTTTGAGGCATTAGTTCCTTCACCAAGGAATTTTTTTTTTAAAAGACAGCCCTATTGCTGACGAACACCTTCTATTCATCAGCAAGATAGAAATAATATCCCTTAGTCTCTTTTGGGTACCCTACAAATAAAATTTGTCAGACCTAGGTCTAAGCTTATCGATTTTCAAACTTTGACATAAGTCGGATATCTTCAAACCCTCAGGTGAGAGAGTGCTGGCTTACGTCCTGTCCACATCTCATGTGATATTTTTCTTACTGACTTACTCGAAACTTTATTTAAAATATAACAAGCCCACTCGAATGCGTATCCCTAAAAAAAATCTGCAGACTTGCAAAGCCTATCATGGACCGAATCATGTCTAATAGGGTTCGATTCCTCTTTTTTGATACACCATTATGCTGTGGTGTTCGAGGAGAGATCCATTGTGAGAGAATCTTATTCTCTTCTAGGTATGTCAGAAACTCACTAGAGAGGTATTCTCCTCCTCGATCGGACTGAAGAGTTTTAATACTCTTTCTAATTTATTTTTCTACTTCATTACGGAATCATTTGAATATTTCAAATGATTCTGACTTATGTGTCATCAAGTAGACGTGCCCATACCTGATAGATCATCTATAAATATAATAAAATAATAATATCTATCTCTGGCACTAGTGTTCATAGGTCACATACATCAGTATGTATCAGACTTAGAACTTCACTGGCTCCTCATCTTTTTCAATAAAAGGTGATTTGATTATTTTTTCAAGAAGACAGGACTCACAGGTTGGGAGTGATTCATAATCACTGACTTCGAGGACTCCCTCTTATGTCAACTTATTTATTTTGTTTTGTTAACATGACCTAACCTACAATGCCAAAGGTAGATATTGGAGACATCACTAATTTTAGGGTGTTTGTTGGATGTGTACATTACACTAACAGATTGTGATAATATGTAAATATCATTATTTAGTTATCTATTCAACACATCAATACTATTCATAATGATATTAAAATTATTTTTTTTAATTAAAATTTTATAATCATACATGGCCAAAAGGCCTACAGAAATAATATTAATAAAAAGGAAAGACAAAAGTGACATTCACTTAGAACAATTATATTAGACTTGAATACAAACTCAATAGTCCCCAATGCTAGAACTGAAACTGGTCTTCCATCTCCAACATTAAGGAACCTTTCACCTTCTTCAAATCTCCTACTGACCTGCAGACCCTGCAACGAATTGTAAATATTAAAAAGACTTTCAGTATCTAATACCCAGGTAGTAGAATCATAAATTAAGAAATTACAAGGTATTATCATATAATTATCTTGTCCAACAATGACTTACTTCTTTCTCGGCCTGTTCGGATCCAGGGAGGTAATGTATTGAGGATAATTTCTTTTCTAGTGCCTCTGCTTCTTGCAGTAGAAGTATTCTGCCTGACTCTGGTCAGACTTAGATTTTTTTATCTGACTGAGCTTGGTTGACCTAGCACTTTGCATCTTTTTCTTGTTCTTCTTTCCTTTCTTAAAGGATCGATGTCTAGAAGAAGACCATCCCACAATATTCATCAACTCCTTTTGGAGCTGGTGATCTTCTCAAAATTTTGCAGTAACCCCAGCAAACTGTGGTCGTTAACTGCAAGCTTTATCATTCGAAAATGAGTAAAGAAAGGGAGGTAGGACTTGGGCAAAGAGTTCAGAATTGCATCATTCCCCAACTGCTCATGCAGGAGAAAGCCAAGCTTGCTTAGGTGCTCAATCATCTCGATCATATACAATACATGATCAGTGACTGATGCTCCTTCCCTCATTTAAGCGTTGAAGATAGCACAACTAGTCTTGTGCCTCTCAACATCGTCAGGTGTGCCTGATACGATCAAGATGTTATCGTTAGGACACTATGATTATCAATCAAATTTCAACTTCAATAAAAATTAAAAACATATAGAAAGTAGTGAGTCGGGTCGAATCCACAAAAAAGATAGGATTTTGATTTGAAATCTTTGATTTTACAAAAAATAAAATTTTAAAAAAATAATTTAAGTCAAAAAATAAAAATTAAAAGTATGAAAAATAAATCAGGTACTAAGATCTACTAACTAGATCCTAGCATCTACTTACAATAAAAATAAATAATAAGAATTTAAAAAATATAAAATAAATTAGTACTAAGATCTACTAATAGATCATAGCATCTACTTACGAAAAATAAAAGATAAGAATTTAAAGTGCAAGAAAATAAATTTTACATTAATTAAAATTAAAATTTAAGTATAAAGAATTTAAAAAAATAATAAAATAAAAAAATAAAATTGTAACAAAGATTAAAGTTGATCAGCCAAGCCTCGTCGGAAGATGGTTGATGACCTCTCTGTCTTTCGTCGTACTCCGTAGAGCGAACTGACTTCTCTCCTTCTTTATTTTGGATCCCTAAAGTTATTTTATTTTTTTCTCTATTTTTTTCTACTTTTTACTGACTTTTTCTTCTTTCAAAGCTTATTCCCAAATCTCCTATTTATAAATAATTTTTTTTTAATTTTTTGATAGAAAAGGAGTCCTAAAATCTTTAGAAATTATTTTAATCTTCTAAAAATATTTTTGGCCATTAAATCAGGCTTGAACCACCCAAATCTGCCCAAAAAATCAATATTTTAATACGAATCAAAGTCGGATCAAATGTCAGCTGTCCGATCTGGGTTCTGATGAAGTTCTGGGCTATCGGATCATGCAGAAAAGTCCTCTTATAAACCGACAATGGATGCTGACCGTCGGATCTAAGTCGGGATGAATGTCAGCCGTTGGATCACATCCAGAATCTTTCTCTCATTGTGAACTGCACTTGTGGACCACAAAACTATTCTGTGGACTGCGCCCTTGCTTCTGTGGATCGAGCGACTGGTCCACCGTGCATCGAAGGTAATATTTTTTATTTTTTAAGATATTTTGGCTTGATTTTTGCTCCAATTTTTATCTAAAAAATAGAAAAAAAATATGTATTAAATTATACTCCAATTTTATATTTTTTTCTAAAATTATTTAGTTTTACAAGAAAATTTAATTTATTCATGAAATTAGATTTTTAAAAAAATATTAGCACCATAAATTATCAAAAATATCTTCAATAAATATAAAAATATATCACTTATCACATCACCCAACTTAAACTTTGCTCGTCCTCGAGTAAAGAAAAAATTTAGAATTAAGTACCGTTTAACTTAAAGTTTCAAATTTTATTAAATAATTTTCAAAAGACCATTGATATTCAGTAGAGCTGAGTGAGGTATGTCATTGGGGTATTAATAATAATCAATGTGAGAGTTAAACTAAGAACACTAAATTTTTTTTGAACTTTTTCAAATTATCGCTACCTTTATCTCTAAATTATTAACCTTCATATGGATAAGTATATTGTTACTTCCATCCTTCATTTATTGATTATTTTTTTTTTAAACATTGTACTGCTATTGAGTGTCTTAACCCTTTAAGCTTTTTATTTAACCCATGTAGCAAGTTTTTAGCCAATGACTCCCAAACCAGATGGCTTTAGGGCACTAGGTATAGAATACCCCTCAAACTTACTTACTCGAATTAAATAGACTATGAGTTAAACCTAGCTTTACAATAAAACTTCTTTGTCCTTCATACCTTTTGATGCAAAACTCAATGCTTGCTTAGGCAAAGAGGCCCGATTACTCAGCATGAAGTACTTGAAAACTTTTCTTCTTCTTTTTTTTTTATTTTTATATGAAGAAACATATAGTTACCCTACACAAGCCCATAAAAAGTTAACTCTTCTTTAATACTGGTAGAAAAATTTAGAAATGCTCAAAAAAAATTTGTTTAAGTTCTAAACTTAACTTTTTATTGAGTTTTTCTTAATACTTGATCCCTCAATATCTCACAAACTCTCTTATCTATACATCACTTTTCTTTTAAAATGTTTGGTTTAACTCAATTCTTAAGTGTAATCAAATGCTTAAATGCTAAATACTAACTTACTTGAGGACTTTAAAAATTTAAAAATTTTTATTATCTCCCCCAACTTAATTGACATTGTCTTCAATGGAGTACAAAAAATGAAGGGTGCACATAAAGAGAAAGAAAAGGAGAGATGTCACCTGATCCAGAAGTCTTTTCAAAATTGATTCTTCTCCCAACTTAGTCAAGATTATCTTCAAATCTTACAAAAGACTCAGTTAACCTAAACAAAATACAAAAGATAAAAAATAAAAGCTAAAAATTAAAAACTGGGTTGCCTCCCAATAAGCACTAAGTTTACCATCTTTAGCCAGACCGTGCTGATTCTCTTACCTATCCCGTATCGAATATTGGATTGATAAATTTCAATGGTTTTGGATTGCCAATCTTAGGAAAATGGCTTATAATAAATTTTAGTATTTTGTTGTCAATCTTCAGAAAGTATTTTACATCCCTATTCTTAATTTTAGAAAGATAGTTCACAAACCCATTCACAGATGCTTGTTTATCAAGAATTTCTCCTATTGGTTCTTCTAAAATGCTCATGAATTGAGTTTTTAGGTTAGGAGTTGAGTTTGAAGTAATGGATGTTGAAAGGGTGTCAGTTGATTTTAAATATGTGTACTCAGATGTGACCAAGGATAATTTCAGTTCTGAAGGAAGTGATTTTAAAATGAAAGAACCGGCTTCTGGGGCTGAAGGGAACAGAACTTTTGGTGAATATATCTTGGATAACTCATCCGCTCTCTTCTCTTTATCACTTAGATCAGTAACAATTTCGGACTCAGGTTCTTCTATTGGATTAGTCTCAGTACTAATCTCTTCTTCTAAATTCTCTTTTTGGATAGCATCAGTACTAGCCTCTTTCACCTGATTTAGGTATGAGTCCTTAAGAATCCTATCACTTTTAAGCTCAGAAATTACTTTATCATTTTTAAATTGAGAATTCTTAGGTAGACATTGGATTGTTGACTAGGTCTAGGTGGTTGGTGGGTAGTTAGGTTATTTTCAAAATTTGGTATTGATTGGCTCGATAGTTGACCTAGTTCTCTCCTCATGGTAGACTCAGCTAATTGACCTATTTGTGCTTCTAGCATAGTGAGGGATTGCTGTTGGATCATAATCAGTTGTTGAAGTTGGCTAAACCTATCATCGACTAGAGGGGTTTATTGAGGAGGTGGGTATGAGGCTGATTGTAATAGGATGGCTGAATAGGCTGAATAGGTTAACCTCTATTATAAGCATAATTTAGGCATTGAAAGTTCTGCACGAGAAAAATTTGGATCTTGGCCTGAGTCTGTTGGGGTCTCCAAAAAAAATTAGGGTGGTTCCTCCATGGTTATATTCATTTAAGAATGGGTCACTAATAAGATTGGAGTAACCTTGAGCAGTTTGAACTTGTTCTTGGATGAAAGGTGAAAATTATGCAGCCATAGGACATTCACTAACATGATGGACTAGGCTAGCACAAATAGAATAAATCTCTTGATAATTGAAAGGCAGTGTATATCGCACAGGAGATTGTAGACCTGGGACTAGGCATTTATCTATAATAAAGTCGACTTTATCTAATTTTTGGGCTAGCAGGTTCAAATCGACCTCAGGACTAGAGTCAGAATATTTGATCCCATAGAATGATGAGAACATCGATAGGTTATGGTGGAAGGAATAAAATATTTCTTCATCTACCTAGGTGGTTCTTAGAATTTCTAGCTATTTGATTATCATGTTTAATATGGATCAGTCGTTCAATTTCAGGATTAGGTTCAACTAGATCAGAAAAAATTATACCGTGCATGTACCAATGCAAACCCAAATATGTGTGGTTTAAATTTTTTTTTTTAAATTTTATTTTTTTAAGAAGAGGGAGAAAGGAAAAGAGAAGAGAAAGAAAGAGAGAAGTTCTAAAGGTGAGATCCTTAAGAAAGCCCTAGACCAAAAGACAAAAGGTGAGAAGAATTAGTTGTGGTTGAGTGTTAATTATAATCAAGTTAGCAGATAATTAAACCTAGACACCTACGGATTACTTAGACCTAATAGTTCTATGTAGAGTGGCTTAGTCTAAATGCAAATTGAGTTTGTTCTCACTTTCTTTAACTAGTTAGGTAAGAGGTGGGGTCGTGGGGGTCCCCTCATTGCTTGCCTTAGATACCAATTGAATTGGCCAGGTAAGCTAATGGAACCAACTAAATAACTACGAGTCCACTTAGACAGAGCCTTTGTAATTTTTAGACTTAGATACCAGTTTTAGGGATGAGTCTGAACTTACTTTGCACTTGACTTCACCACAATACTCAAACTGAACTCAATTAATCTTAGGGACCGGTATCTACTTGATTTTAGTTAGGTTTGGGTTAATGCGGGATACTGGTTGGTTGTTTTTGGGCTAAGAAAGGATGATAAAAGTTTTACCTTATCTTGTTATGGGTGTTGCCCTTAAATTAATTTGAGATGAATATGCATAACCAATTTCAAATAAGAGATTCTATGCAACTAAATTAGATGCATGAAATTAATCAAACTTGAAAGCTTACCTTGTCTCCAATGATCACCAAAAGTAAATCTAAGATGATGAATACTTCTAAACAATTAAATTTCTACTCTTATCATGCGATTTTTATTAGGTTTATGTGGGTGAATTTTAGGTTAATTTGAAAAAATAATAATTAATACTAAAAAAAATAGTTAGGGCTAGGGTTAGGATTGATCTCACCAAACAAAATTGAAAGCTTTCTATCTCTTTTTTTTAAATTTTTTTTCTTCTTTTTTTTGTAAAAAAAATAAAAAAGTTAGTAAGCTATATTTACAAGAAAATCAAAAAAATCAAACATTAAAATTGGTACCTTCTCCGACAACGACATCAAAAATTGATACGATCAAGATGTTGTCGTTAGGATATCGTGATTATCAATTAAATTTTAACTTCAATAAAAAATAAAAATATATAAAAAATAATGAGTCAGGTCAAATCCACAGAAAAGATAAGATTTTGATTTGAAATCTTTAATTTTATAAAAAAAATAAAATTTTAGAAAAAATAATTTAAGTCAGAAAAAAAAAATTAAAAGTATAAAAAATAAATCAGGTACTAAGATCTACTAACTAGATCCTAGCATCTACTTACAATAAAAAAAATAACAAGAATTTAAAAAGTATAAAATAAATTAGTACTAAGATCTACTAACTAGATCCTAGCATCTACTTATGAAAAATAAAAGATAAAAATTTAAAATATAAAAAAATAAATTTATATTAATTGAAATTAAAATTTAAGTACAAAAAAATTAAAAAAATAATAAAATAAAAAAATAAAATTGTAACAAGAATCTAAAGTTGATCAGTCAAGCCTTGTCGAAAAGATGGTTGATGACCTCTCCATCTTCCGTCGTACTCCATAGAGCGAACTGACTTCTCTCCTTCTTTTTCTTGGGTTTCTAAAGCTATTTTATTTTTTTTTCTAATTTTTTTTTCACTTTCTATTGATTTTTTATTCTCTCAAAGTTTATTCCCAGATCTCCTATTTATAGATGAATTTTTTATAATTTTTTGGTAGGAAAAGGAGTCCTAAAATTCTTAGAAATAATTTTAATCTCCTAGAATATTTCTGGCCATTGGATCAGGCTTGAACCACCCAGATCTGCCCAAAAAATTAATGTTTTAATATGAATCAAAGTCGGATCGAATGTCAGCCATCCGATCTGAGTTTTGATGAAGTTCTAGGCCGTCGAATCACACAGAAAAATCCTCTTATAAATCGATAATGAATGCTGACCATCGGATCTGGGTCAGAATGAATGTCAGCCATTGGATCGTGCCCAAAATCCTTCTCTCACTGTGAACCACACCTGTGGACCATGAAACTATTTTGTGAACCGCATCCTTGCTTCTATGGATCGAGCAACTGGTCCACTGTACATCAGAGGTAATATTTTTTATTTTTAAAATATTTTGGCTTGATTTTTACTCTAATTTTTATCTAAAAAATTAAAAAAAATATTTTTCAAAACTTTTTTATTATTTTGGTACTTAAATTTCTCAATTAAATTAACTTCTATTTTCTATAAATATGTTCTAATTTCATATTTTTTTAAAATTATTTAGTTTTATAAGAAAATTTAATTTATTCATAAAATTAAGTTTTTAAAAAAATGTTAGCACCATAAATTATCAAAAATACCTTCAATAAATATAAAAATATATCACTTATCAATGCCAAAGGACTCATTCAATATTTGCAACATATCCTGTGGCTGAGCATTCTCGAAACGATGGCTAAACTCATCATTCATCACCGCCAGCATAATATAACGAACTGTAGTTTGATCGTTGAGTCACTTCTGATAAGTGTCTCTGATCGTGCTACGCACATTCGGAGCTGGCTCCTCGGATGCTGGATCTATCAATACATACAAGATCCATTCGTACTCCAGGACTATTTTGAGCTTTCGATACCAGCTATCGAAATTTGGTCCTATCAATTTATCACTATCTAATAGTGATCAGAGCAATAAGGTGGTGGCCATAACTGCAAAAGAAAAATCAGAACCTAATTAGTATATGAATTGATTAACCCTAAAGATAAATTTTAGTCTAAAGGTTCTCTCACTATTTTATTCAAATTAATAGCCTCAACCTTCAATTCGAGGAATTTCACTAATTCCTTAGTGGGTATTAGAATCCACATGGACTGCACATGGGCCCAGTGTGTTAGATGTGTGCCCCAGATGCCAGATTGGATGACACATTCTTATACAAATCTAAGGACAAATTTATAATTTTGACTATAAATCAATAAATAGGTTATTCTTCTATCACATTGTGTACATTATGTCTGTGATACATCCTTTGAGTTAGTAGGGATGTCAATTCATATTTTCAAGAGTTGAAAATTTATGGCATGAATTTACATAACTAACTCATAAATAGCTCCTGACCATAGGATCATCACGAGGATGGTGATCGATCCAGAAGGTTGGTATACGATCACTTTCTTAGGGTAGATGTATCTTGAGTCTACGGTGTGAAGATACTGGAGTAAGAGTACAGGTATTCATTGAGAATGAGAGTACTGAGCGTGACCACCTCGAGCAATCATAAGGAAGTCTACCTTCTCATCAATGACTAGCTCGATGCTGCAGTTGTGTGTCTAGTTCTTTGACCTGAGGTGCATCGATAGTTCACCTTGAGTGTGTTATAGTTTGACTACACCATAACTCGGTCTCCTAGCCATTCGAAATCCTGAGGTGTATGTTGGCTGTAGCATATTCATTGTAGGAACTAGGTCGCACCAAGATGGGATCAATCAACCTCAGTAGATGAGAGGAGTAGTCCTATCATGATCGAAAGATTGAGTCCTTAAGCCCATGGCCATGGTAGAGTGAAATAATGGAAAAAGAGTTTTCTATTGGGGTTTCACATCAGACTCGGATCGATCGATTGATTCATATGACTGATGTTGGGTTTGACGAGTTCACCTTAACCCTAATTCAGTCGGGACTCATGATAGAGAAACTCAATCACACAGGTAGCTACACTGATAGGTTCATCTTCAATTTTGATGGGTTACCATCATATACTGCTAGGTATCACTGGTGGATTTTGGGAGCAATTAGAATGATCTTGATGATCAATCATTTTAATTGTCTGAATCAGAAGAGTTTTGGTCCATCGAAAGGAGTTTCGATGATGTCGATGATGAGATCATGACATGTCTCATTACCATACAAAATTGAACCTAACTGGGTCACACAAATAAGGGTTAGGATCTAGATGTCATCAATTGGGCTAACCCAATTGATTTGGATAAGATCCAATTAGGTTCAAGGAAATCATGCTAGCACACGATTGAGCCTAACTTTCTCCTCGTGTTATCTTTTCTATCTCGACTGAGCCAAATATGATTTGACTCATCCAGAGAACCTTGAAAAGGTTTCTCTCAGTCTAAATGAAGCTTGTCCAGCTCAGAAAAGACTTGTCTTAATTCATGAGATGAATTTAAGACAAGCACCTGCTAATTCCTGTCACCTGCCAATTTCATTTTAGGATATTTGTCAAAAGTTGACATATGGGTCTTAAATTGAAGGCCACTTGGCAAGAGCTTATTGGAGGATTTTTGTGGAGCCAAACCATATCAAATTGGGTGCCATAATCAGATTATGGTGCGAGCCCAATTGGATTAAGTGGGCACCCCAAGTGGATTAGGTTGGAGAGTCTTGATAAGATTGGACTCTTTGGTGCCAACCTCTCCTTGTCCTTATCCAGTGTTGGTGCCAACTTTGAGATAGAGGCTTGAGTTCTTATCTGATGTGATCAAATGATATCAAGCAACCAATTAAATTTTTCTAGAATTTATTGGAATTTTTGATTGGTTGAATGATGTGGCATTGTGCAGCATACAGGGTCTATATAAACCCTTCTGTGCCTAGGGTTTAAGTAGGAAGTTGTCTTATGCACAAAACCCAATAGCTGCTGCCCCCTCCCTTTTTCTCCATATCCTCCCTGCTCTCCTATCTTCCCTCTTCACATCCAAGGAGTTGGACGTTCATCTGGTGCAAGGAAAAGGTGTGGTGACGCCTGGAACAGGAAGGCTGCAGGACATCTTTGACAGGCTGCTGCTCCAACTTTAGAAGGAGTTCTGAAGCACTTCCAAATCAGATAGAGATCTAATTTTTGAAGCATATATTTGTGAGAAGAAGATGTTCTAGATTCTACCTGAGTGGATACTGATAGAGGCCAGGTGCTTGCATGGCTACATCAGAACCTCGGGCTGTGCTGAGATCATCTACAGGGTAATCGGATTACCCTTGAGGTATGTCTATACTTCTCATACTTTTAGATTTAATTTTAGATTTTAAATATTAGATAATAAAATTAGATCTAATAAATATTAGATCTGTTGGTGCAAAAATCCGCTTGCACCGGAGAAGCTGGAGTCGGGGAAGCCGCGGACGCCGCCGGGACCTGCAAGGGAAGTCTAAACCGGAGGTGGGGTTGCTCCGGCAAGACCCTCCGACGCTCAAGTCAGTTCTCTGCCTCAACAAGAATGGAGTGCTCGAACGGAGAATTTAGCAGAGTTTTGAGATAAGAAAAATGAGCTTAAAGAATAACGTATCTGGGTCTCCCTTTTATAGGCGGAGGAGGCAACGGATTGATGGCGACGTTTGTAACCGCCTGGTAGTGGGCCGCCCATGGTCAGGGAAATTGATTGCGAAAGATGGTGGAGCAGACACATGGCCATCACCGTGGCCCGCCACGTGGAATCTGTTATGAGGGGTGGAGCAGCGTCCGTTGTCGTGACTTGCCAGCGGATAGGAGAATCACATGGTATCCGTCGCAGGAGGTGGAGCAGGTTCGTGGCCGTTATTGTGGCCTGCCAGGGGATAGTGGAGCTGTGCGGAATCCGCCATAGGAAGTGGAGCAGGGTGGCGATGGTTACTGCGGCCTGTCAGGGAATGATGGAACTGCGCGGAGTCTGCCACAGGAAGTGGAGCAGGGTCGTGGTCATTTTGGTGGCCTGTCAGGGGGCGTGGATCTGTCGATTGAAGCTCGGCAGCGGTCGGAGCCCGATTTCTGTTGAGGTCCGGGAGAGGTCCTCCTGGCGGTTGGGGTTGTGGGTGGAGCCCTACTCCCGGGGGAGTCTGGACGGAACCCTCTCGGAGCCGAAGTTGCGGGCGGAACCCGGCTCTCGTAGGAGTCCGGGCAGAGTCTGCTTGCGGCTGTAGTCGTTGGCGTCGGAGATGAAGCTCGGCTCCCTTAAGAGCACGGGCGAAGTCCTCCTGTAATTTAAAATTAAAGGTGAAGTCCGGCTCTCGTAGGAGTCCGGATGGAGCTTACCAGCAGTTGAAACTGAGGGCGGAGCCTGGCTCCCGTAGGAGTCCGGGCGGAGCTGCGCTGCTGTCGGCGGTGGAGCCCGGCTCCCGTAGGAGTCGGGGCGGAGCTGCGTCGCTATCGGCGGTGGAGCCCGACTCCCGTAGGAGTCCGGGCGGAGCTGCGCTTGCTGTCGGCGGTGGAGCCCGGCTCCCGTGGGAGTCCGGGCGGAGATGCGCTGCAATCAAAGTTAAAGGTGAAGTCCGACTCCCGTAGGGGTCCAGACGAAGCTTACCAGCAGCTGATATTGAGGTCGGAGCCCGACTCCCGTAGGAGTCCGGGCGGAGCTGTACTGCTATCGATGGCAGAGCCCGGCTCCCGTAGGAGTCCGGGCGGATCTACGCTGATGTCGGCGGTGGAGCCCGGCTCCCGTAGGAGTCCGGGCGGGGCTGTGCTGCTCGAAGTTGGTGGTGGAGCCCGGCTTCTGTAGGAGTCCGGGCGGGGCTGTGCTGATGTCGGTGGTGGAGCCCGGCTCCCGTAGGAGCCCGGGCGGAGCTGTGCTGATGTCGGCGGTGGAGCCCGGCTCCCGTAGGAGCCCGGGCGGAGCTGTGCTGATGTCGGCGGTGGAGCCCGGCTCTCGTAGGAGTCCGGGCGGGGCTGTGCTGATGTCGGTGGTGGAGCCCGGCTCCCGTGGGAGTCCGAGCGGAGCTGTGCTGATGTCGGCGGTGGAGCCCGCTCCCGTAGGAGCCGGCGAGCTTGCTGATGTCGGCGGTGGAGCCCGGCTCCCGTAGGAGTCCGGGCGGAGCTGTGCTGATGTCGGCGGTGGAGCCCGGCTCCCGTAGGAGTCCGGGTGGGGCTGTGCTGATGTCGGTGGTGGAGCCCGGCTCCCGTAGGAGTCCAGGCGGAGCTGTGCTGAGTCAGCGGTGGAGCCCGGCTCCCGTAGGAGCCCGGGCGGAGCTGTGCTGATGTCGGCAGTGGAGCCCGGCTCCCGTAGGAGTCCGGGCGGAGCTGTGCTGATGTCGGCGGTGGAGCCCGGCTCCCGTAGGAGTCCGGGCGGGGCTGTGCTGATGTCGGTGGTGGAGCCCGGCTCTCGTAGGAGTCCGGGCGGAGCTGTGCCGCTCGAAGTTGATTCCGTCGAGGATTTCGGTTGTGGGTATTTTATACCCAACACCAGTCCCCCCACTTCTGAGTTTGAATTTCAAGCGAAGGAAGTACACAGAGAGAAAGGTGGGTACAGTCGGAATCATCTCTTCGAATTCTGCGCACTGCCGCCTCCAGATATTTTGGCATTAAATGAGCGCGTGCCGGAGTCTTTTCGAATTGGAGCGGTACGAGGGGACGCTTCGAAAATCTTGCAGGTACACTGGCCTAGGTACGGTACAATTATGGTCCTGCCAACCATCAGCTGCTTTTAGCCGCCTGCCAGGGGGAGTGGGACATGTGTCGGGTGTGGACTGGCCTGGGGGGATTCGCGATCATTATGGCACCGGATCCCAGGGTCTATTTAAACCCATCCTCCCCCCTTCAGGCGTCCTACTCCATTTCTGATTTTTTGCTGGCGTCTGTCTTCTCTTCGAGAGCCTGCTCTAGTGAACGTCTTCTCGAGCCGTAGGTGCCTCCCGCTTCTCGCTCCCCAGGTCCCCAGAGCAATATAGGTTAGTGCCAACCTTCTTCTTACCGCCTAGGGGCTTCTCCTCTTTTCATTACTTTTGTGTCTTCTTCTGAGTTGGCCTTCGGCGTCTCGTTCCCCTTTCGGTCTGCCTTTCTAGGATCCTTTAGGTTCTCCCTCCGAAACTGCTCAAAATGTCTTCCGACTCTTCTGCCCCCGTCAGTTCTGAGAGTTCTTCTGCTTCGAAATCCCAGGTCCCTGTCTCTACGGACGAACCCGCATCCGGGGCAGGGCCCCACCCAGTTTTTGCATCGAGCACCATTCCATGTTCGTCGACTCCGGATGAACTCCTTCTGATAAGGGCTCGGTACGGGGTTCCTTCGAAGTACGACCTGGAGCTTCCTGGCCCCTCTGACCGGGCCAGCGCTCCCCCTCCTGGTCGCTTTTGTTTGTATCAGGAGGCATTTCGTGCCGGACTCCGGCTTCTGCTTCCTGTCTTTGTTGCCGCCTTCTTTCGCTTCTTAGACATTTCTCTCGCCTCTGTGGCCCCGAATTTCTTTAGGTTTTTGATAGGGTTTCTCTCTCTCTGCCACATAGCCGAGGTCCAGCCATCCCTCTCCTTGTTCAGGCATTTTTACACCTTCAAACGCCATCCTTCAGCGAAGGACTGGTGGTACTTCTCCCCCCAGTTTGGTAAGAAGGGGTTGCTGAAGGGCGCCCCTTCTTCGATTCACAACTGGAAGGGAAAATTTCTCTTCGTCTACTGCCCGACCCTGGAACTGGGTCTGCCCCCTTGGGGGTCTCTGAGGGATTCCGTCCGTCGGGCTCCCAGCCTGGGAGAGGACGACCTCCAGGCCGCCCAGAAGCTTCTAAGTTACCCCGCTCCTTCCCTTCCTAACCTTCTGAGGGAGCAGCTTCTTTTCAACATCGGCCTGAGCCCCCAAGATCCACAAGTATTTATCTTTCTTTTCTCGCCTTCTTCTTCTCTTTGTTCATTATTATTATTTTTTTTTTTCGCTCTTTTCTTCCTCTTTCTTTCTCTCTTCTTTTTCTTCTCTTTTTTTTTTTTTTTTTTTTGACTCTGGACTGATCGGTGCCGCTTCTTCTTTCTTCTTTTCTTTTCCTGTTGTTTTTTTTGTTTTTTTAGCAATGGACGCCGAAGCCACGCGGATGCTCGCCAAGGCTATGAGAGCTCAGAAGAGGAAGGGCGCGACGGCCTCTGGATCGGTGAAGAGGGCCAGGGTGGAGGAGACAAGCTTGGCCGCGCCCGTCCAGGCGACTCCGGCCATCGACATTCCTTCGGATGCCGAGCCAGCGGTCCCCCGGGCTTCCTCAAGGAGCCCGCCGACTGGGGCCCCCGTTCTGGGGGCTCGACCCACGGAGGCGCCCGCCGCGGGGAGAAGGAGGAAATCGGTGGCTCGCAAGGCGAGCAGCCACCGAGCTGCTGTAGACGAGTCCGTCTGCTCCGAGGGGGGATCGGAGAACCCCTTCAACGATAAAGATCTGATCAGGCGGGTACTCGATGGCTGCATTCTGTCCGATGTCGTGGAGAGGATCGATCGCGCCGATCCGAGCAGCGGGCTTGGGACTCTTTGGGGTCCTTCCTTGAGGTAAGCAGATGTTTATTTGCATGGTCACTCGGCCTTTGTTGTGATTCTCTATCCGTCCTTGCAGATTGGGCACCAGCTCTTCGCCTATGTCGAGGCGTCGAGCCGCATGAGAAGGGACCTCCTTCAGGCGGAGGAGCGCTGCCAGGCGAGGTTGCCCGCCTTCAAGCGAAGACGGCCGAAGTAGCCGCCCTCCAGGAGGCCCTGGAGAGAGAGAGGCAAGCCCGGGAAGAGGAAAGACAAGCCTGGGAGGAGGAGAGATGAAGCTTGGAGGAGTCGGCGAGGAAGGCGGAGGCCGAGGTCGCCCATTTGGCCGAGCAAACTTCGATTCTGGTCTCGGAGGCCAGGACCCTTGCGGTGGAGGAGTTCAAGGCCTCCGCGGAGATGAGGGAACTGAACGTCCAGTTCGGCCTGGAGGCGTTCACCAAGGGGTTCGAGCTCTGCCGAGAGAGGGTGGCCAGCAGATACCCCGACCTTGATCTCGGCTTTCTGGAGGAGTCTGAAGATGAGGCCGGCCCTTCGTCCGCCGCTACCGCAGTCACACCCCCCGCACCGAGCTCTCCACCCCCTGCCCCCGAGGTCTGAGACCTCCGACCTTGTGCCTTTCTTTTGTCGCCATATTTCCTTTCCGTTGTCTTCAAAATTAATCAATAAAGTCGGATTTCTTATTGTGGATGGCCTCTCCTTCCCCCTCCTCCTCCTTTCTGCCTTTCTTCTTGTAATGAGCTGGTCCTTGACGTTTGCACCTTCCGATGGCAGTGCCCTGCTGAAGCACTCCCCTTGCCCCTGGGGGTCCCGCTGAAGTCAGCTGTCCAGCGGCTGAAAAAGGAGGTCCTCCACCTGACGAAGAAGTTGAAGAAGTCGGAGGACGAGCTCCGCAAGTCGAGAAAATGCTACTCCGAAGCCGCCGCTGAGGCCGCCCACTTCAGGAGTCTCCAAGTGAAGGCAATCATGGATTACAGCCGGAGGAAGGCGAACTTCACAAAGGAGCTCGAGGAATGTAAGAAGAGCGCCAGCGACCGAACTTGGGCTCAAGAAGCCAGGATCAGCGCCCTTAAGGTGGAGCTATCAGCTGCGAAGAGGAAGATCGGCCAGCTGGAAGGAAACTCATCCCGGCTCCTGGCACGGGTTGATGATGAACAAAAATGGTCGCAGAAGGTCTCCGACCTCCAGAAGCAACTTCAAGATGCTGAGATGAGCCACGATGTGCAGCGGGCCAGCTGGCGCCGGCAAGTGGAAGAGTACAAAGGAGATTCCGTCAGGCGGCGGATGAGGTTGTTCGTCTCCAGAGGCAGTTGGTTACTAGGGCGCAGCTTACTAACGCCCAAGATACCGAAGAGCTCCTAGCCCTGAGAGGCACTGTCGAAGGATTTCCGTCTCCCTTGGGGAGAAGACAGCCGAGCTTCAACAAGTGAAAATCCAACTGGCGCTCGAGCGGAAGGCCGTCGCGGATGCAGAGGCGGAGTCCGAAGTTCTGCGGAAGCGGCGTCGAGAAGCGGAGGCAGAGAGCCGACATCTTCGTCTGACGCTCCAGGATACGCTGCGGAAGAAGGAAGAACTAGAAGAAGCAGTGGAGAACCTGAGGCAGTCCTGGTTGAGGGATGGAGGTGATAACCCTAGGTCGGAGGGAGCAGGACCTCCTTAGAGTTCTTTTGTAGTCACCCCCTTTTTGTAGCTGCTTTCTTCTTGTCGTTTTGTCCCTCTTTCCCTGGCCGTCCTGGCCCTGTAGTACGTATATCGAAAATGAAGAAAAAGCACTTTGTGTTACCTTGTCCACGCGTAGCACCGATATTGTCGTCCGTTGACCCTTTCTCATCGTTTGGCTTGTTTGGCTTAGATGTCGTCGTGGGAAGGGGCTCTTCCCTTCCCTCCGATCTCGTCATGTGGCCAAGTCTCGCCACCATTTTTAACCCTTGCTGGCGAAGTAGCGGATGGAGCCCGGCTTCCTTAGGAGTCCGGGCGAAGCTTTCCTTGGCGGCGGAACCCGGCTCCCGTAGGAGTCCGGGTGAAGTCTTCCTTGGCGGCGGAACCCGGCTCCCGTAGAAGTCCGAGTGAAGTCCTCCTTGGCGGCGGAACCCGGCTCCCATAGGAGTCCGGGTGAAGCTTCCTGGCGGGAACCCGCTCCCGTAGGAGTCCGGGTGAAGTCTTCCTGGCGGCGGAACCCTGGCTCCCGTAGGAGTCCGGGTGAAGCTTTCCTGGCGGCGGAACCCGACTCCCGTAGGAGTCTGGGTGAAGTCTTCCTTGGCGGCGAAACCCGGCTCCCGTAGGAGTCCGGGTGAAGCTTTCCTGGGCAGCGGAACCCGGCTCCCGTAGAAGTCCGGGTGAAGTCTTCCTTGGCAGTGGAACCCGGCTCCGTAGGAGTCCGGGTGAAGCTTTCCTTGGCGACGGAACCCGGCTCCCGTAGGAGTCCGGGTGAAGCTTTCCTTGGCGGCGGAACCCGGCTCCCGTAGGAGTCCGGGTGAAGTCTTCCTTGGTGGCAGAACCCGGCTCCCGTAGGAGTCTGGGTGAAGCTTTCCTGGGCGGCGGAACCCGGCTCCCGTAGGAGTCCGGGTGAAGTCTTCCTTGGCGGCGGAACCCGGCTCCCGTAGGAGTCTGGGTGAAGCTTTCCTAGGCGGCGGAACCCGGCTCCCGTAGGAGTCCGGGTGAAGCTTTCCTTGGCGGCGGAACCTGGCTCCCGTAGGAGTCTGGGTGAAGCTTTCCTGGGCGACGGAACCCGGCTTCCGTAGGAGTCTGGACCTTCCATTTTGCTTGAGCCGGCGCGAGGTTCTCGTTATCAGCCTGGCTTGTGGGGGCGCGTTAGGGCGCTGTAAGGCCTCTCCCCCCTCCGGTCTAAAGAACCGGGCCCTTCAACTTTGCTCATGTCAGGACGAGGATTCTCCTCCTGTTCCTGACATGGCTGTGGGGGCACAATAGGGCTTGCAAGGCCTCTCCTCCCATCCGGTCTAAAAGAATCGGGCCTTTGACTTTTCTCAAGTTAGGGCGAGGTTTTTCTCCTGTCCCTAACAGGGCTGTGGGGGCACATTAGGGTGTTGTAAGGCCTCTCCCCCCATCCGGTCTAAAAGAACCGGGCCTTTGACTTTGCTCAAGTTAGGGCGAGGTTTTCCTCCTATCCCTAACAGGGCTGTGGGGGCACATTAGGGCGTTGTAAGGCCTCTCCCCCCATCCGTCTAAAAGAATCGGGCCTTTGACTTTGCTCATGTTAGGGCGAGTTTTCCTCCTGTCCCTAACAAGGCTGTGGGGGCACATTAGGGCGTTGTGAGGCCTCTCCCCCATCCCGGTCTAAAAGAACCGGGCCTTTGGCCTTGCTCACGTTAGGATGAGGTTCTCCTCCTGTTCCTGACTGGCCGTGTTCTTGGAGGGATCATATCCAGTCATAATACATCCACGCTAGGTGGGAGGAGCATGTTAGCTAAAAAGAAAAGTAGATTCAAAGTGAAATAGTAAGCGATACATTTACAGTATTCCCGCTCCTCCTTGAGGCCCTCCGGTGATGGAGTCGATGGTCCCGATGGGCGGCCGGTCCCCGGGCTGCTCCTCCCTTTTCTGCGGTTCAGGCGGCGGGAGGGCTCTTGGCCGGTCTCTTCTATCCTCAGGCCTGCGGTGGATGAATTTGTCGAGTCGACCTCGCCGAATGAGCTCCTCGATCTCGTCCTGGAGCTGAATGCATTCCTCCGTGTCGTGGCCGTGGTCGCGGTGGTAGAGGCAGAACTTGTTGGGGTTGCGCTTCCTGGGGTGCATGCGCATCCTCTTCGGCCTAGGGAGCTGCTCCCTGACCTCCATCAGCACCTGGCCTTCGAGGCGTTGAGGGGGGCGTAGCTGCGAAATTTCCCTGGGGGAACCCCGTCGAAACTGTTGTCCGGGTTCTCTGCCTGCGTGCCCGGGGGGAGTATGGGGCGCTTATGTCCAGGAGGGATCGGGAGCAAGGCCGGGCTTCCTTTGGCCTCTTCTCAACTGCGGGCTTACCAGAATCTCCCGACTGACGTCCCTCGCAGTCTCTTCATCCTTCATTTTGAAGGCCTCTTCCGCTCGGGGCGTATCCTTCAGCCCGAGCCAGCAGATCAGCAAAATCCCTGGGGTACTTCTTCTCCAGGGAGTACAAGAGATCATTCTTCTGAAGGCCACCTTTCAGGGCGCCATGGCAACTGACTGGTCCAAGTTCCGGACCTCCAACGCCGCGATGGTTGAAGCGGTTGACTAGGCCCGTATGGACTCCCTTCCCTCTGCTTGATGTTGATGAGGACTTCCGAACTTTTCGGGGACGTCGGCTGCTGACAAAATGGGCCACGAATTGGTGGCTCATTTGATCGAAGGAGAATATGTACCGGCTTCAGAGCCGAGTACCAGTTTCTTGCTGCTCCCTTTAAAGTAGACGGGAAAGCCTAGCACAAGATGGCGTCAGGAGCACCGTGAAGCAGCATCATCGTTCGAAAGGCCTCCAGATGATCAACCGGGTCGACGTCCCGTCGTAGCTTTCGAACTGGGAAGCTTGAAATTCGGCGGGATCGTTCCTGCATAATCATTGGGAGAAGGAGGGTCAGTGCAAATATCCTCACCATAAGCGGGAGGCGCGTGGCAGAGTTCTTCGATCCGCCGGTTTCATCTCCTGGAGCCTCCGGTCCAGGAAGTCCTCTCGACTTCGAGTCTCGAGGGTCCTTTGGCAGAACGGGGCAGGGATCTTCCAGGGGTGGAGTCGTGGTCCGATTGAGGCTCTCTACCCTCGGATCGCCTTCCCAGGAAGGATGGGGCGGTGCCAGGTGGCCCGCCCCACCGTCGGGTTCTGGCATCCGGAGATGCCCCCTCCGATGCGCCGACGCCTGCGGTGGCTGCTGCTGCATTGCTTGTACGGCTTCGACGAGGCCTTGACCTGCTGCGCCAGCAAGTCAAACTGCTCCGCACCGACACCGTCGCCGGAGGGGGGGAGGAGGAGGCTGAGAAACGGGAGGGGAGGCCGGAGCCTGAGATCTGGCCTGCGGAGGCCGTGGACCCGGGTGGACGCCCTGCGCGGAGGCATCGGGTGTCGATTCTTCGGGGGGGATTAGGAGTGGATGACGGAGAAACGGTCGGAGGCGCTCCGTTGAACACTCCTTTAAGAACAAGGGTGCTGCGAAGACACACCCTTCCTCTAGCGCCAATCCTGTGGTGCAAAAATCCGCTTGCGCGGGAGAAGCTGGAGTCGGGAAGCCGCGGTTGCCGCCGGGACCTGCAAGGGAAGTCTAAACGGAGGTGGGGTTGCTCCGGCAAGACCCTCCGACGCTCAAGTCAGTTCTCTGCCTCAACAAGAATGGAGTGCTCGAACAGGAATTTAGCAGAGTTTTGAGATAAGGAAAATGGGCTTAAAGAATAACGTATCTGGTCTCCCTTTTATAGGCGGAGGAGGCAACGGATTGATGGCGACGTTTGTAACCGCCTGGTAGTGGGCCGCCCGATGGTCAGGGAAATTGATTGCGAAAGGACTGTGGGAGCAGACACGTGCCATCACCGCGGCCCGCCACGTGGAATCCTGTTATGAGGTGGAGCAGCGTCCGTTGTCGTGACTTGCAGCGGATAGGAGAAATCGCATGGTATCCGTCGCAGGAGGTGGAGCAGGTTCGTGGCCGTTATTGTGGCCTGCAGTGGGATAGTGGAGCTGTGCGGAATCCGCCACAGGAAGTGGAGCGGGTGGCGATGGTTACTGCGGCCTGTCAGGGAATGATGGAACTGCGCGGAGTCCGCCACAGGAAGTGGAGCAGGGTCGTGGTCGTTTTGGTGGCCTGTCAGGGGGCGTGGATCTGTCGATTGAAGCTCGGCAGCGGCGGAGCCGGTTTCTGTTGAGGTCCGGGAGAGGTCCTCCTGGCGGTTGGGGTCGTGGGTGGAGCCTACTCCCGGGGGAGTTCCGGGCGGAACCCTCTCGGAGCCGAAGTTGCGGGCGAACCCGGCTCTCGTAGGAGTCGGGCGGAGTCTGCTTGCGGCTGTAGTCGTTGGTGCGGAGATGAAGCTCGGCTCCCTTAAGAGCACGGGCGAAGTCCCTGCAATTTAAAATTAAAGGCGAAGTCCGGCTCTCGTAGGAGTCCGGATGGAGCTTACCAGCAGTTGAAACTGAGGGGAGCCCGGCTCCCGTAGGAATCCGGGCGGAGCTGCGCTGCTGTCGGCGGTGGAGCCCCGGCTCCCGTAGGAGTCGGGGCGGAGCTGCGTCTGTCGACGGTGGAGCCCGGCTCCCGTAGGAGTCCGAGCGAGCTGCGCTTGCTGTCGGTGGTGGAGCCCGGCTCCCGTAGGAGTCCGGGCGGAGCTGCGCTGCAATCAAAGTTAAAGGTGAAGTCCGGCTCCCGTAGGGTCCGGACGAAGCTTACCAGCAGCTGAATTGAGGGCGGAGCCCGGCTCCGTAGGAGTCCGGGCGGAGCTGCGCTGCTTCGGCGGTGGAGCCCGGCTCCTGTAGGAGTCGGGCGGAGCTCGCTGATGTCGGCGGTGGAGCCGACTCCCGTAGGAGTCGGCGGGGCTGGCTGCTGGCTCGGTCGGTGGAGCCCGGCTCGTAGGAGT